>NC_079479.1:7604339-7907369 GCF_026230105.1 Diorhabda sublineata
TAAAAAAGAACAATTGAATATTTTCATTTCCGCATATAAAAGAGGATTTCGCTGATTGCTGCCGTGATATAATTCATATAAACCTGAAATTCAACGGCTATTCAGAATCGAAATAAAAGATTGCCGATATATATACGAACAAGTATAGAGTAAACCATAAAACCAGTTCCTCCAGTACATCCACATCTACTATGTATGCATTACGACTGTGACTCACGAAACTATTTTGAATGAATCTAACCACACTACAGTGTTGCCGATCGTGAGAAAGTCCAATATTTGAAAGAACAACGAAAGCACGTGTTCATCGAGCTGATAGGAGTTTTTGATATTTATTCTACCAAGATATTTTCAAGTAATAATGACTATATTGCGTTCCTATCAAGTTTTATTGCTTACAATAATAATATATATATATTTTTTGCAAGCTAACTGTATTTTTGACCGTAATTTACTATAAAAAACATAAAGAGCAATGGACATTTCACATATTATGAGATTAGGAAAATTTATGGTTTCAAAAATTGAATAAAAGTGGAATGACGAGTTTCATTTATCAACATAAAACTAAACGTCCAGTGCTACATCTTATAATTGAATTGGGACGGTCAACTGACAATCCATTAGGTAAGTATCTCGAGCATCTGGTGTATTAGCATTTAATGTTCATCGGATTGCGAGATCCCATAAATTTTACCCTTAAAAGGTAAGATTAGATCACAAATTAAACAACGATGATCTGGATAGTCGGCTCCAATTTTGCTAATACATATTTATTTAGCGACTAAACATGTAAATAAATGTAAGTGTAGTTATTGGATTCAAAAACTGAAATGGGTTTGAGAATTTCTATAATTTTCACTGAAGAATTAGATTATCTGCCGAGTAAACAAATTTCCTCCCTAGTTTTTTTTGAGATTTTTAATCATAAATAAGTAAAAAAGTCGTCGCAATTTCGGCGCGACAGACTTAGCGCATTATCTACCGTTAGCAATCAGTAGATATTAAGAAATTTAATTTACAAAACGAAGTTTCCGTGAAAAATAAAACAAGACAAAATAAATAATTTTATCTATTTAATAATGACAACTCTCCTAATAATTTTTTATGAAATGAAAAATAACTTCAAATTCATTGAAGCCAATTGTCGTCTTTTGTCATTTCATGTTAATCGAAGTCTTATGATGTCTATTGATGTTGATTCACGTCAATTCATGTGATTTGAGGTCATTTGGCTAATGGGATCACATTTTGGTTGATTCAATTAATTTTTTTTCTAATAATTCCTAACCTTTCTTTCGTTTCGGCACATCTACAGCTATCCAGAAATGCTGCTACACACAGATAGACAGACGGACGGACATGTAAAAAATACGTTACTACCAAAAATCTATTGGTTACTAAACAATAATCTGCTTCTAAATAAAACAATATACAATGACGGAAGATAATGTTTCAGAAGATGACTTTCGTCAGGTTTTGATACCAAAATGTAAAAATTTTACAGTGCTGTGAAAGTGCTGCATCGTATGGAATGATTTATACATAATTAACTGATTTTTAAAGTTTTCATTATGCCCAACTTCCGGGAACGTCATCTACTCCAGAATTAGTTAATAAAACTGTGATTGTCGAAAAAAAAAATACATGAAATGGATATATATCAAAGCAGTTTGTCTGTCGATACGTTATAGTAGATGAAACTTGAGTTTACAAAAACTCGTAGGGTGAATATAAGAAAAGAAACCACATTTGTTGGAGGGAGGAGTTCTGTTGTATCACTCCATTCATCTACTACTATTGCAGAAACTTTTATTTACGACAATATTCAATGATAAGACCAATTTTTTGCGAGCTTGAGGTAAACATGGATAGATGAAAATTGTAGCATCTAGCACTCTATACATACATCAACTACTTGCGATAATTAATTCTCTCTTAGCTATGTGTTTTATACATGTGTAAGCTCGTCACAATAATGGAGAAGCGAAATGTCGAGAAACGTGTCATCAAATTTTGTGATTCGGGGAATGAAATTTACACCAAACAAAAATTTCAGTAGTGTCGAAATTCCGGACTTCTCGAACTCGTAGTTTTGTTACTACCGTGGGCTGAGTAAGCGGGAAAATCTGTGGATATTGGTTAGGTTAAACTAGGAAAAATTAAAAAATATGAGTATCGATCGGTGATTTAATTCTTGTTTTTGGAAGAGAAATCGCGCGTTGCATTTGGATGCTGTATATGGTAACTGTTCTCCTCCAATAACGAACGTCAAAAATTAGTTCAACAAGTACTCCAAATTACCTTCTTTTGGGAATTTTAAATTATCTTTCTTTTATAACAACCTTCTTAATGTTCTAATAGCAAGTTCTCCTCTACGATATACATAGTAGCACCTTTAAGTAGAAGCCAGCATACAAATATACTTGATGACACAGTATGTTGTTCATTCTTTCTCGGGACAGCGAAGGGAGTACATCCACAATGAATAAACATTACCGGAGCTACGCTGTTCCTAACGATTCAGCATGCACAATTTTTTACGTTTTGTATATATTTCTGTGTATATTGTTAGTTAGTATATTTGTATAGTAATTTTATGTAGTTATCGAACGGCTGTGCTTTTGCATTTACTATATTGGTGCCCCATCCACCGTATTCTACAGATTTAGCACAGAAATATCATTTAACACATACATAGCAAAATTGATAAAGGGGCTTTACATTGCGTAACCTGAAGTTCTGGGTTCGAATCTAAAATTTAAAAAGGAACTAATATTATTTAGGTTAGGTTAGGTAAGGTTAGGTTAGGTAAGATTAGGTTTGGTCAAATTAGGTTTGGTAAGGTTAGGTTAAGTTAAGTTAGGTTAGATTAGGCTAGGTTAGGCTCAATCTAGTATCGGTTCAAACTCTGCCATTTATGCGATTTTAATTACTTTTTTTCACCAATTACAACTATAGAATCACTTTTATTTCCGCAATGAATGGTTGCAAGTTATATAAAACCCAATCCACTTCCGCCACAGGCATGATAAGGAAGTCATATTTATGTTTTTAATAAAAGAATTATTGATTATACAGATATTCCTTCTAATTAGATTCAATCTGTATCTACACGTTTATATTATTGGGTTAAAAACAATTATTTTTCTATAGACGTGGCAACATCACTTGTAAGTACAAGTGAATCTTGAGCCCTGATTATTTCAAACCTGTTTTTTGTTTTACACATAATAATTTAAAGATTATATATTAACAAACTAGTGCATTTTGAATAGGTGATAAATAAAATGTAGGTATTTAATCCGAATCACTTGTTATTGAGGCCAAATTACTTTTGATATGCAAATATTATTGAAACAATGTTTGATCGCTTTTAATAATCGGGGATCTTGATTTATAGGGATACGTAAATGTTAGCGTTTGGAATGATGAAATAAGACTTCAAAGGATGTTTGAAATAAATAAATTACTTAAAAGCTTTTTTTATTATCTTTTGAAGGATTCATCTTCTGACTACAGTATTTTATGATTAAAAATGAGCAGTTTTTGCAGATATATGTTGAAACATTTGAACGTTTTAGTATTTAAAATAACATTAAAAATTGATTTTCCAACATTCTTCTTATATTCGTCTCAAAGTAAAATTATATGATAGGCATATGACAAAATAATGGACAGAAGTACGATGTTCGTTTTTGAAAAAAATGTAAAAGCATATCAAACAGTTTATTTTATTCTGCGTCTTTTTTTTAAATAGAATTCTTCACATTATTTGATAAAGCTTGTTTATTGCATTATAGAAAAATATTTCAAGTAGGGGTCACATCAGAAAAAGGAACGTGAACATGCGGAGTTAAACGACGGATAAAGAAGACTTATAAAAATGAAATTAGAAATGTCGAAAAGAATGCTGCAATTACACAACTCAGGGTATGTTTGTCCGCTTACCATTGTGAATTCAACACAATAGAATTAATTTTAGCAATACTGGAGAATCGAAATCTAAAAGATTCAATCGCTAGAAGAAAGGTAAAATGAACCAATCGTTATAATACATACAAACGAGATCAAAAACCGTGCCAAAACTACAAAGGAATTCCGTTTCTCAATGTAGCTTTTAAAATAATGTCTATTTTAATAGAAATACGCTTTTCAATTAAAGCACAACATATTGTAGGAAAATATCAATGTGGCTTAATGCAAGTTGAATCCATAATAAAAGCAATAAATTACACAACGGATAGTTAGAAAACACATAAAACCACATCGATATTGACATGTTGTTTGTAGATTTACAACAATCTTTTAACTTAATCGATAACAAAAGATGTTGAAGCTTTGAAAGACCAAAGGATAGAAACGAAATTGACACTGATCGCGATGACTATAAAAGAGTCAGAAGCAAATGTAATGATCAGCGGAAGGAGAACTGAAAAATTTCCAATTAATAAAGTGGAGTGAGCCACTATCTGCAACGCTATTAAATCTATCGCTAGAGCACGTATTGAGAAATATAAGGGAAGAAAATTTTGTAAACAGATTCGAATAATAGCAGACGTAGATAAAATAGTTTCGATTACAAAAAGAAGAAAAATAATGGAAAGTATGTTGGAGAAACTGTTAAAAGGGGGAGACTAAATAGGGTTGATAATAAATGAAAATAAAACAAGAATTATGAAGCATGGTAAGTAATTGAATAGGAGATTAGAATGTGAAGAGGTATCAAGCTCCAAATTTCTGGAAATAATAACAAACATTATTGAGAAAAGTGGAATAAAAGGAAAAATATTAGTAACTAATAGACCATATCATGTAAATAAGATCTTGAGAAGCACAATAATAAATAAGAAGACCAAAATGAATATTCACAAAACAATGATAAGATAACAAAGAAAAATAATAAGAATTAGGATCAATCAAGATTTATGAAAATTTATACAGGCAACGTATGATTTATATGATTAAGGATAAACCTCAAGTGAAAGATATAATATGAAAAATAAAAATATGAATTAGATTGATTCTGTGAAGAGCATGTGAAGGCACGGTAGCTATTATGAGTTCCTGGGGTCCAGGAAATAAAATAAGAAGATTAAAGTGGTGAAAAGAAGTAGAGTAGAACGGATATCAAGCGATAAAAAATAAATCAAGACATTAATTATCCTCGTGATTTATTATACTTGTAGAGTTTGTTTTATAGGGAATTCATATTCCAGGGGGTGGCTCGCTACATTCATAGTTAAGTCAGCTGGTCAATCCCTGGAAAATTGCTTCCTTTTGTAATGATATTCAAACTGAAATCATAGATATTGCCGCTTCAATTGCCATTCAATAAGATACGTTCACGACACGCTGGTATTTGAGGAAAAAAGAAGAGAAGGTATTTGGGTTGTTTGTGCTTATCAGCGCGGCATGCTACTTTCTGCCGTGCTGCTTTTCTTCGTGTGGCCATGCATTATCAATAATCGAATGATTGCCGCTCTTCTTGCCATTTACGAAAATATTATTATCTGGCCTGGGAAATGTGTTGGGCACGGGTCTACATTTTCTCTGCTTGGCGAGATCTATTCTGCGACAGGCGAGTTTTCAAATAATAAACACCAAGAACTCTGAACTTAGTTGATCGAGTTATCTATGAGATTTTCCCCCAAATATCAAATGATGCAAATCAAGACCCAACGACGTGAACTTTAGGAAACAGCCTAACTCTGTTATTTTCGATAAACTATTCGTAAATAAACTAGAAATAATTTTTCACTAGCTGAAAAATTGCCTTTGCCATTAATTATTTAAAAAAAATGGGTTGACCCGTTACCTTGAGTATCAAGATAGTCGGCCACCCCTTCGAATATTGCTCCCCTTTTTACAATAGCTGAAACTAATAGAGTAGGTAATTGACGCTTTATCTGCCGTTTAAGAAAATGACATGGCCGACATCAGAGCGCATCGACATCCGGGGCAAATCGAGAAAAAACAATTTACCATTGAAAAATTCTTCGTAGAAATAGGTATGTCCCGATGTCAGCAATGATATTTTCTTGAACGGCAAACCCAGCAGCAATTATCTATGTAAATAGTTCTAGTTATTGTAAAAAGGGTAGCCATATTCTAGGGGATGGCCAGCTATCTTAATACTCAAGTTGGCGGTCCACCTCTTTATTTTTAAAAGTACTTAACGGCAAATTCTTGTAATTTCACGGCAAATTCTTGTAATTAATGGCAAATTCTTGTAATTAGACGGCAAATTCTTGTAATTAACGGTAAATTCTTGTAATTAACAGCAAATTATTGTAATTACATGACTAAAAACGGCAGTTGTTGAGCTTGTCAGAATTTATTTCTCTATAAGTTGGCCCGCTAACTTGACAAACACATTTTTGGTATATTTTAGTATTTCAAACTTGATAAAGATTCGTCCGAATCTGCTTGATTATTTTCCAGCTGATCTATAATAGACATTAAATGTTCGTAAAATTTTTATTCTCTTGGTTAGGCCAAATTTAATGGAAACTCTAATATTTATTACCAAAAAAGCAATAAAACGGTCACATATAGTTTCAATTTATCACCGACGCTGCAACTGGGTTAACATAAAAAAAATATTCGCGTTGTCGCAACTAGATGGTACCTAACTTTTTAAATTGCAAACAAAAGTGCAATTACCTATGGACATAACAGTTTTCTGCACACGAAACTAAATTACAAATTATCGACCTCAATAAAACCCAAATAATGTTTGTTTGCGACATAACAGATGTCGATATAACCGTTATGTTTTTGTATATATAGAATATATAAACCAAAGTAACTTTTTTAAAATTTTTCCAAAAATAAACGATGAATTTTATAGTAACGAAAGTAATGGGACAAATAATTTACAAAGCAAAGTGAGAGGAATTGTCGATTAAGCAACATCCTTATAGGAAGTTTCACAGTCATCTGTCATTTATTCTGTTGACAACATGGTGGATGATTTGCGTCGTTCTGAATCAAATCAAAATCAAATAACTGGTGACTGAAAACTGTCGTTGAAGTTTAAAGTCCATTACACATGGAGCAACTGAGAATAAACTGAACTTAAAAGTGACTGAAGTCACTAACTGATTATCAACTGATTAGTGACATATTTCTGCACACACCGCACTCAATTGTGACTGACTCAAAAGTGAACAGTTCATTTTATTTTATGACAACTTGAGGTAATTAAAATTTTCAACAATTTTGAGCTCTCCGGACTTTTTTTCAAATGAATAATAAATACTTTTATTAGAACAACATATATATTGTGTAATATGAACAAAGTGGCTGGAGCTAATCTACATCCGGTTTTCAAGTTTAACTATATAAAAGACAAAGACGACAAACCAGAAAATCCACTCCAAACTCCTCTTGCAAATCTAGAAACTATCCTATTTGTCCATCTTTGGAATATTCCTCGCCTCCAATCATACTCTCAGGATGCTCGACCAATACAGAAGAAAGCAATTCGATTTATAGGCGATCCAGAGTTGACCAGAAACTTGGACAGCTTGGAGCATAGAAGAAAGGTCACTGACCTGACGTGTTTTACCGGTACTACCGGTAGCAGATGCACTTCTGAGCTGTCCAACTTAACCCCACCTTTAGCAGTATTTGCAAGACCTACTCGATAGACAGACGTGGCTCATGAGCACCAGACGCCTAGAACGTCAATTTATCGAGACTCCTTTCTTTGGAAGATTACAATTCTATGGAATCAGCTACCAAGACACGTCTTCTCCGAACACTACAATCTACAGAAGCTCAAGGTCAATATCGACAGGTATCTCCACACGACAGGCACCGCTCGAATCAGTCGAGTGTAAAAGGGTCTACTCTCTTGTGCTTGCTTTTTACATAAAAAAATAGCAAAGACAGTAATTTTATTAGAACGCATTAATAACCTGTTAAAGAGAAAAAATCGCGTTGTCGTGATCAGCTTGAAATCAAGTTGCTTGCGAATCAACAGGTCGAGTTTCTTTAAGCCGGTTGCCAACGCGTTGTCGACTGGTTGGCAACCAGTTGCCCCATTCTATTACAAAGGTTGTTACTCATTGCAAACTGGTTAGAGATTTTCGTCAGAAATGAGATTCTTTTGAGTTGATCCCTAAGTATTCGGCCTAAGAGTGACTTTCGTTTACATTTATTCAATTAGGCACTATATGATGCTCTATTCCGTGATTGTGAACGCATTTTTAACCAAAAGCTCAGTAAAGTTTGAGTGGCGTTTTCAAGGTGCAAATTATGTTTATACATTAAAATGGATTTTTAATAAAAATAAGTTAAAAGCATCAAAAGCCGTGTAGAGGATAAAAAGGAATATATAAGAATCAATTAATATTTGCCAATAATAAAAATGATTAAAGCCCGATAAAGGTATGTATGTATGTATACATTGCGACCCAAAGGATCTATGTGTCCCCCTTTCTTGCTGTAATACTGGAGAGCCTTGAATCGATTAAAGTACAGTGCCGCCCAAAGGGACAAAGCACAATAGCATAACCAAAAATGAAATAGGAAAATCTCATTATCTGGAAGTAGGAGACCTCGCTCCCAACTATGGGTTTGTGGAAACAATGTAATTTTAGCATTTTCGTCGGCCGTTCTCAAGGCAGCTGGACATGGTGCAAGACAACGTGCAAAAATTGCATATAATTTTTTCAAAAGTCAAAATAATTCATAGATTAACATTGCACGTCGTTTGCGTCTCTCTCACTGCATCATGGCCTAACAAATATTTCATAAGTAAACTAACCAAATTCTTAACGTCAAATTTTGTTTAATATTTTGTTACCGGTTTAAATATGAAAATAACAAAACTAAGTGAAATGAATAAGCAAAAAATGAACATTGAGGTTTCAGCTCGATGAACAGGTTGGTTGTTATGCAAAAAGTAACTAGAAGAATTGCACGCAATAAAAACGGCACAAATCGATAATGTTGTAAGTGCGAGATCTTGTATGAAAGCATTAGCTGAATTTCATCTGCGCATTTTTTTGATCAGAAATATTGCATCTTGTATTGCATAATTGCAAGCGGGTTTTAGTTATCCACCCGGTACATGTATCTAGCGCATATATACTTCTGCATACTGATACATCGACAACTTATTTCTCAAACTACGATTATAATCCAATCTGCTAGATGGTAAATACCGTTTTCACCTGACCTGCTCTCCTAGAATCAACGTACATAGTGTTCCACATATTGACTATTTACACAAATTATTATTAGAGCTCCACTATTATTTTTTTGCATTAATGATCATCATGAAATAACAATGATCCTTCCTGTCTGAATATTTGTAATTTTAATTAAAAAAAATGGAATATTATCAACTATAAAAACTTACTTTATATTGTTATACTATAAACTGATTGCTCACCTGAAAAATAAGAAAACCAACATTAGGAAAAGTTGACAATAGAAAATATCGAAAATAATTTTGATCCTTCGTTTACAATAGTCAAAGTAATCATCACCAACATTAAATTACTTACGTTGTTATACGTTCTACGGGGTATTTGAGAAGTTATAACCAATTCTCTATAAAAATTCTTCAATACCCTGTACCCTGTAAGAGAAACTAATACAGGGTGAATCAATATTCTACTTAATACTTTATTTTCTCGGTTTTTTTAAATTAATCACACTTTATTTCATACTAGCATTTGAATGTTTGTCATAAAATATGGTTCTACTACATATTCACCAACAATACCTTTCCACATATTCAACGACCATCCAGTTCAACTATGTGTCACTATGTGATATGGATTGGTTGATGAATAATAGTGAAAGTTATGCCTGTTAATACAACCATTTTTTTAACATGGCCTCATATTCAAATAGATCATAGTCGAAAAAGTCTTCCTGTTGATTAACTTTTCGTAAAGCCCATATTTTAAATTATCCCAGCGCATCCCAAAAAACCGACACCTAACCTAACCTAACCTAACCTAACCTTGACCTTGCCTGTAGATGGAACCAGTTCTTCCTTTTCAGACCATTGATTTTATTGTTTTTTTGTTTCGGGTGTGAAATAATGAACCCACTTTTCATCAATAGTTATGAAACGGCTTTATTTCTATGAAACACTGCCAAACACTCGATGGAAACACCTTCAGGACGTTTTTGTTCTATTGTGAGCAAACGAGGCACTCATCTTGCGCATAGCTTTCTCATGTCCAAATTTTCAGTTAATATGCGATGTACCGCATATTAACTGAAATGTTTAATATGTCAGCTAACTCGCGTACATCCAGTACCGTTTTGTAGATGTTCTTTAACATTTCTAGAGTCGTGACCTTATTTGGTCGATAACTGCGATGCTGGTCTTCGCAGGTCGTATAACCTCGTTTAAACTCTGCTACCCAATATTTTACTGTTGATAGCGAAGGAGCAGTCTTAGTCCAGAGTAGAATCTAGTTCAGCTTTATATTGGTTGGACTAACGCCTTTCAAATAAAAGTATTGTATCACATAACGATGACCATATTTACAAATTCACTGCAAACGTTCACTATTAATAGCTAGCAAACAAATTCTAAACAACGTGGCGTCTTTACTTTAACGGACGCTCCCTTTTTAGGAAAGTAGATTTGGGGAAGACAGCAGAGTTCCATATTCAGTTCTACGGTATACACTAGTTTGAGCTTTAATATGAATTATAATGAAAATACTATACAAATAATATATAAAAAGGAAAATTCGGCATCTACGCAGTATTAATTTTTTTCAGAAATTTGGGCATATTTTATATGAAACGCTCAGAATACATACAAGTTGTATCTGAATTGTGAATTGAAATGCTAGCGCCAAAGTGACGAAAGTTATTTCGAATTTTTACTACATATTTTCGATTAATTACTCTTTTTATATATTTTTTATGTAGTGTTTTATATTTAGGTAGTTATGTTAGTTTACGGTGCCATATAAAATGGGATCCAAAGCAAGAACTACTGTGTCCCTTTTTTTTGATGAGAATGCTCAGTGTTTACAGCTGATCTATTAATTCTCTCATTTCAGTTCAAGTTATGAGATGTGTATTGCTACCAAAGATAGTAATTTCCTATTTCATACGTTTCCAGAAGTATTGCTCTGGAGTTCCGTTGTCTCTCATACTTTTCAAAAATGTGGATAAAGGAATCTGCCCTCTACGTAGTAGAATCTGCCCGTTGCACATTTTACTAAAACTAGGTGTAAATCAGGTGTCCACTGAGGCGGCAACACCCTGACAACACTTTTGTAAATGCTCGTGAATTATTCTTACATAAGTTGATACATTTAATAGATCTTTGGTTATAGGGTCTTAATGTTTACCCGTCTCAATCCCTATATATTTTTCCAGTTCCTGATTTTTTCGTCTGTACCTATATTTCTATTATTTTCTCTATTATTCTGTAGTGTATTCTACAGAGGGGTTCCGGTCGTACAATTGGTTTCTCCTCCATTACATTATTTTCATTGCCCTTCTCTACGGTGTGTAATAAAATCAATTGTATGGTAACTTTTTATCCCAAGACATTCAATTTTTCAAAGAATTGGAGCTCAATGCCTTAATAGCAACATGATGATAATCTTCAATTTGCGATAATTCCTTTCCAAGCTTCCAGGTTAGTTCGCAACCTTCATGCTCCTATTACAGTTCTGTCTGCTGTTTTATAGCCATTTCTATAACATATGATGGCATTTCTGTTTATTTCTAATGATGTATTTCGATCCTATTCACTCCTACAACTCAGTTTTGAGGTTCATCTGTTCTCAAAGCTAAACTTTTTCATTGTTTTGTTTTAAGCATGTCCCACTTTTGATTATTTTCCGATGACTTCTTCTCTAAACATTATCATTATTAAATACTCCAATATAAGAAAAAATAAATAATTATTTGCGGTTTTTGTTAGCAAATTAGCGATCGGATTTGATGAACAATTATAAAAAGATTTCATAAAAAACCATGATAGAGCAGATAGATATCATAAGTTGTTGAAAAGGAGGAAACCTCCTTCTATATATCTAGTTACAAGTTTTTCCATTTTAATAAAGTTTATCCAAGCCCTTCGTCTACTATAAATTTTCTTAATCCTAGATTATTCTGAAATGAAATTGTTTATTCAATTCCTCGTGGAAAATAATGGCTCTAAGAGCACATAAATCATCTTGGGTCACAATTATAATGGCGTGAACTATAAGTACCGCTTATTTGTGATGTATTACATGTATTAGTCAAAATATTTTCAGCAAGCACTTCAGAATTACAACTGGTATGAACTAATTTTATTGCTTTTTGAACTTTAGAATGTCAAACGTTTCAAAAATCGACACCAGTTGGACCGTTATGTTAAATTCCCCATAGTTTTTATTAGAAATTCCAAAACCGCAGTATTGTAATTCTTCAGTGTTACTATTTTACTTGAACATTGTCTATTAGTTGACATGGTTTCTTCACGCCATATTATAATATAAAAAAAAATTGTGAAAGTTTAATTTAACCTGAAGTTTTGTTGTATCTGCTTAATAAACATGTTATTAACTTTCACTTAGTATCTATCTTCCATGTGGCTGAACTAAAAATATACAAAATATATTTATACGTTTATACGCTTGGCGCCAAGATGACTGTGAGATGGTAAACGGAAAAATTGTCCATTTAAAGAAATTGTGACACATACTAAGTAGTTCAAGTGCTGTTTTTCTACTTCAAAATGATCTTTTTTTAATTAACTTGTTTAACAAGGTAATAGTTAAATAGAAAAATAGTACCCTCGATCCGGAAATAGATACAAATTTAAAAATATCGATAATTTTTCGTAAATTTTTTTGGGCCATTTTTGCAAATTGTCCTAAATTGATTAAACTCATTCGATTCAATGTTTTTATATCTGAAAATATGCGCTCGATGCACGCATTCAGTAAATAGAGTGCGTTCGCAAACATATTTATGCACGTGTCAGTGACAAGACCCAACAATCTTTACACAAAGCTTCATCGTGTTGCTTCGAACTATTTTATTATAGTAGAAATCGAAATATCACTCAGTAAAGTTGTTTTGAAACATATCTCAGCTTGAGTTTCGCGATGTTATGAAATTTTTGACTAAAGAAGGATTAACACCAATACAAATAAAAAACAGAATAAAGGCAGTTTACGGTGACTGCCATCATTGCCAAATTGTTTCAAGTAACTGGCGCCTTAAAACGAAAGAAATTACAGCACAGACCGGCGTTTCCAACGACAGTGTTCTAAGGATCCTACCTGAGCATTTAAATACGATTGAAATTAGTGCAAAATGAGTGCATCGACTTCTTAACGCAAAGTAAAAACAGTGTCGAGTAGAATGTTTTGAGCGAGCTTTGCCGTAGGGACAAAGAAAGTGTAATCCGATCAATTGTAACGATTGATGAAATTTATGTCTTTGACTATGATTCAACATTTAAAAGAGATTACATTGAGAGGTATAAAAAAGAGAGCCCTTGTCAAAAAACAAAGGTGACGAAAAGCACCAAAAAAGTGATGGACACAATATTTTGGGACTGCGAGGGTATTCTTTTGATTGAATTCAAGGAATCAAATACAACTGTTAACGCAGTATATTACTCTGACTTACTAAGTTGCGTCAAAAAATTATCGACAAAAGGCGCGGCAGAATCAGCAGAGTTTTGTGCTTGCTCCATGAGAATGTTCCAGTCCTGTCTAAGGCTATTGTACACTAATATGGCTTCACAGAGACTGAACACCCACCAAATAGTAATGGTCCAGCCCAGACCGACTATTTTTTGTTAGCAAAGCCCATGTTAAGGGGTAAAGTATTTAACAGCGACCATGGAATTAAATATTTTGGATCAAAAGATGCATAAATTTTTATAGTGGCATTTAAATCATTAGATGTACATTTTGGAAAGTATTTGGATATAAAAGGAGAATATATTTAAAAATAATCACAGGTTTTTGAATATGTAGTTGTACATTTCTTTTATTTATTTTGTTAAAATTGGTAGATAATTATGTTGTTTTAATGTGGCCTGAAACTTTCAAGTGGCAGAGTATGTGTGTATATATTGTGGTATCATATAAACAGCTGATCTGTTTGTCCCTATTCACCTAGAATGTTCAGAATATGGAATGACTGTAGCTGCAAGAGATCTTCGTCTTCTATTTAATACGCTACCAGGTGTAGTTTTCTGTAGTGTCTCACTTCGAAAGAATATGGATAGAGATTTCGTCCACTGCGCAATAGAATATGCACGCAGCATGATCTGCTAAGTCCAGCGTCTTCAATGTCCATTGAGATGACAGTACCCCGAATGGTCTCCTGTTAGTATTCGTAAATCTTTCTTACTAAAGCTGATACATTCAGCGGATCTTCTCTGGTTTTATTTTTCCAGAAGAGTCTGCCTGTCTCTGTCTCTATAGGTTGTTCTAGTAATTGATTTACTCCTTCTTTCTATACTTTTTTTCTAATGATTCTTCTATTGTTCTGTAACTTTTAGAAATTCAATATCATATAGTTCTTCTTCACCAGAGCTGTTTGGTCTAATGTAATAGTTGACCAAGGTCTGAATCTGGCTGTAAATATCTAAAGGTGGTAGAATTACGTGCAAGGCAATGATTGCAGATAGTACCCCGATAATATTGTATTTCTTTAAAGCTAGTTAAATACAATACAAACTGTGGATGTTCCTCGCACCATACCAGAGAACTGTAAGTTATTATGGGTCGGGCGATGGCTATGCAGACCCAGCACACAATTTCAAAAGAAAGACCCCATATTCTTTTTGCAAACATAGAGAGTAATGTTTGCTTGATATGATTGTATATCCAATTATATAACTGATAATATTGACTCTTTATCGGGAGAAAACTGCTAATTTAAGTACGTAACTTTATATATATATATATATATATATATATATATATATATATATATATATATATATATATATATATATATATATATATATATTAATCATAACACCATTATGTAACAATTAAAAATTCTTATTACGATTCTCCCGCATACCAAAAATGGTTTACATATCGTATAACCTTAATGCCTTTTTTTTAAATCGTTAACATAATGTAACAAATGTACGTGATGTCAACATACAAGACATTTGTTCAAATGCAACACGCAACTTCTAATTTTTATTTGGATAGAAAAAGTAGGACACAAAAAGCATTAAACCGTTCTAAACAAGATGTTACATTAGCAGTGATTTGTTTGTAAAAATATACAAGGCTTTTGTTCGCTTTTACGAAACATGGTCGGTCGTAATAAATTAATTGAAATAATGTGTTAGTATTTTGATTATTTCAAATACTGAGTCTTGGAGTAATATAGGATTGCCTATGTGATTGACTGACATATATTTCAACTCTTTCGCTAGATCTGAAGTTACCTAATGTAATTAACCTATTATATAACCCAATATGAAGCTTCGTTTTCACAGGGCAATAATACGTGACCCTGGAATTTCTAAAATGGCCTCTTCTCAACAAAGTGGTGTCAGTTTGTCTCTAACGTCATCCAGTGTCAGGCAAATTCATGAACGTTAACGAACAGTTGACGTTGAAGGGTCTTCGACAGTAACACCACTTTCCAAAATGCGGAAGTCGACGACACTTCAAATTTTTGTTTGTTTAACATTATTAATATTTGTCATTTATTTTGTTTATTCAACCTTTGGCGGTTTTATGACATTTTCCCATTCCGTATCTGTATTAGTATTTTTGTAACCAGCCATTCAGAATAAATTAAAAATAAAATTTAATGAGGCTTGTATTTATGGTACCCTTTTCGGAATTCTAAATTTTTACAATGAATATTCTGCCATCTACGTCGCTGGAAGGGTCGGTCGGTCACTTCTCCACGTGTATCTTTTTCGATTTAGTCCAACCAGGCAACGAATGGAAAAAATTCTATACACCGTTATGTATGTAGGCCTGTTAAAGCCAATGCAGATGCACGTTTTTGCTTCCCCTTTAGTTTCATCTGCTTCTGTGAATACAGGATATGACGTATTATAATAATGAGAAGATGAAATAACGACAGTAAACATACAAAAATAACAATAACATTAAAATATTACAAGTAAACTATTTACCTCTACTTCAAATTCGAATAAATTGATAATATTTTATGTATTGAAGAAATATGAATAATAAATTAGAATTTGCCCTGTAAATTACGATAAAACTTAGAAAAACATTTCAATAGATTACCAAAGTGATAATTACTCGCTCAGTGTGATCCTTCAAAAGATTGAAAGAGAGTTCTTCCATCAGAACGATTGCGTCTTTATTTTTCAGTTTCAATGAATTCAAAAATTGTTCCATTCATTTAATACAGTCATTTGGTTACTTTAAAGTTGTGAAAATGTTAATTTCATACATTTTGATGTGCTCTTTCCGAATTTCAGCTTTACCACTTCGTTTTTCTGCCACTCGCACTGCTATATTGAAAAAATGGCGCCTAAAAGCAGATTTTTACGATAAAAATAGTCACCTACAATTTATGTATCAACCGTTGATAGAGCGAATTAATTGTCTGTGAAACCAATCGAAGTCACAGTCCGGAATGAGATTATCAGTTTCATCACAATCCTCTTCGTTCTAGATTTTATCACATGTTTGTTCCAAAATAGTTTCTGTTTCTTCCTACTTCATAGCTGTGATATAACTTGCTAGTTACCGCAGGTACCTGAGCTTTTGATGTGCGTGGACAAACCAGCTCCAGTATCTTGTAAATGCATTTTAAATTTGTATTCGTGCACTTCGTATTGATGGTATAGTTTCGGAAAAAATATTTTAGTTTGTATATTATTCAAAAGTGATTTGCCAAACCAAATGTCGTAAGTAAGTAAGATTAGGCCAACGATATCAGTTAAAATGGTGATTATTCAGATTTATCAATCATTGAATGACTTTCCGATTAAAACAAACTATCCACAAGTGAAAGAGGAAATTTGACAAACATAAGGTTTCACTGAAGTTCGGTTTTATCACCTGTGGGTTCTGTTAATGAATCAAAGTTTTGAATATGTTGAAATAGGCAGGTAATTAATAATTATTTCAAACAATTTCATTTACGGTTTACTTCTAATTCCATTCAATCATCCTTTTGTATAATAATAGTTCTGAGTTTGAAACCTTTTCCATTCTCTTCCTCCTATTTTCCCCCAATTTGTTCATTTTCCTCATTTTAAGTAATATATTTTGAGAAGAAATAATTTCTTTTGGCTTCACTTTTTTGTGATCAAATAACTTTTTTTTTGTACAAAACTACACTTTAATTTGTGTCAAAAAATATTAATTTTTTAATACAATAACTTTACTTTCTACAGCGGCTTGAAAGAAAATTAAAATTAAATAGAAAAATATTAAAAACGATTTTTATTCTTACGAAAGTTTGGGTTTTGGATCTATGTTTTACTGATACTTTTTTGTCGATTTCAATAATTTACCTTATAATTATATCACCAAAAAATTATAATCATATTTTAAATAGTAAACAATTGTTATTGAAATTCAGAATAGCAACGAAATCTGACTTTGGCGAAAACTCCTAATTTGTTTCATGGACTAAACTTTCCCATAGTGACTTGTTATCCTCTACACAGCTGAACTCTCTGTTTATCTTCTGCGTATTTCAGGTGTCTTTCTACGTTTGCCAACCAGTATTCCAGAAATGGCTTTATATTAAGTGATAGTCAAAAAAAGTATGTGAGATAGCTAATGAAGTGAATATTTTAACCGAAGGGGGATGCAATATTTTGCGTGGAAGATTATATAAGAAAAAAATTGTCAGATGGGTGCAGCAATAACACACAATAAAAATTCGAACGAATGTATCATGAAACGTAATCCAAGTAATTTGTTCAATCCATATGTCGATCCATTAAAAAAGATTGGCTTACATGTCATTCATTCGAAATGAGTTATAGATTTTTTAATGAGGATTGGAAGCTTCCTATGAAATATTTTCCTGATGTTTCCCCAATGACATATCTTGTATATGTATTTGTTATTTTCATAGTGAGTAGTAAAATAAAATCCATAGTTTTCATCAAAATGTTGTGAAAATTATGTCATTTTATTAATATTATATTACTTATGGTTTCAAGATTTACTGTCTTTATGAATAACAAAATGTTGAAATTACATCACTTGACTCATTATACTAGAAAGGTACTCAACTATGTTTGCATTTGAAACCTCAACTGGACTAATATAATTTGACGAGGCTGTTGAGATTACTTGTTTTAATTCTAACACTTTGCAAAATTTGTGATTGATACGTGAAGGCTAGGAAGGATAATTATAAACAAGAACAACGCATTTCAAAGAATCACAATGTATTTTAATTTTAGTTGTAAACAAAAAAATAATGTACGAGGGTTGCTACTTAAGTTTCGGGATAGACAAAATACATACACATACACATTTGTGTATTGTCGAAGCATTTTTTTCATTTCGAATCAGGTACCTTCATAAATTGTAATTTGAATATGTTGAAGCTCTTAGACCGAGCATTAAGAAGAAACAAAATTTTATTGCAGTAAAAAGATTTGGTGACATGGTCAAATAGACAGACACATTTTTGTCAAAACTATCTGTTATAAATATGCTGCTTTGCAACTAATATGTTTATACTCTATAAAACTGATTGCTACGTTTACTGATGTGTTTTTAACCTAACCTTACCATTACACCCCAAAAACAATGGACTTCGACACAAAAAACGTGCTCCCGAGGAAGCAGACAGTTTTTCTTTCGCCTGATAAGTTGATGGCTAAAATGTTTTTGGGTTCCCACACTGTAGATAATCTTAATAGATTAGTTAAAAAAGGGTAATGCGATATTATGCTGATTTACCTAATAAAAAGATAAGAAATGGTGAGAAAAATTCCTTGCTGGAAAGAAATTTCAAGAAACTGTTAAAATAGTTAAAGATTATGCTGAAAAATATTTGTGTATCCTTGTATAACCGAACCATTTTAATTATGTTTTGATTAATTATAGTAATCACCAGTACCACTGTGAACCATAACCGTAACTCGTTTTAGTTGCCATATTATTGTTTTATCGTTATGTTTTATTAGAACTATAAATTCCATTAAAAAGGTTTTTTCCTAGTTAAATGTTTACGAGCAATTCATAAAATAATGAAAAATAGAGTGAATCTGTTAGAAAATATATTATAGATTATTGTATTCGGCATATAATAAATCATTTCATTCTAACCTATGTCAAGCTTAAACTGTAGCACTCAAATTGTTTTGTAGGATTCCATTCAATAATCAAATTTTGGTTTGGTTCTTTAGCACCCTCTTAGCAACCTCTTAATTTTATTTTAACGTCGAAATAACTTTCTTCACTGCCACCCTTCCGAAAAGGCCATCTCGATGTGATTTAAATTGTAGAAGTACTTAAAGGCAGGGCAGATTCCTAGATTCATTGATCTGAGCTGCTAACTCTGGATTCGTGAGTCTGTATCACATTTACTGATCAATACAATACGTTTATCGTCAGTGCTTGTGGTTTTTCGAGACCGCTATGAACGTTTTTTATCGCCGAAGCTCCTGGTGGATGCATATTTTTTCACGCTGTAGTCCACGGTATATTGAGGAATTTTCGGCAGCAGTTATACTTACTTTTACTTAGATTATGAAGACTTGAGATTAATTCATGAGTTTATACCTATAGTTCTTTGGTTCTACCTATTTTAAAACTTACAAAACTGAAAAACGAAAACAATTCGTATAAGTATACTTCAGTAAAACATTTCTTGGACCAAAAAGTATAAATCACAGCACGTTTTCCGTCTCGCAGGGCTAACTGGGACTGAACTACAAACATAAACTCCGAAGGAATAATTGACAGTTAAATAATACTAAACAAATCAGCCGGTACTTGCAAGTTTTAACTTGTTGCATTCATCGAAAAATTATAAAAATTCCTTGGTATAAAATAAACAAATAACGGATACTCTTATTTTTGTTTTGTAAGTCACCGTTTCGACCTTCAATTGCTAATATGAAAGAGAAATTTGTTAAAGTGTATTTTTTAAATTTAATGAGCTTTTGACGGGTAGTGTATATTCTTAGACTAGGAAACTGATGAAATACGTTCACCCATATTTACCTACTGCTAACATAGGAGGAAGTGAAAAAAAGTTAGCTTTAAAACCAAATCATTCCCATGAATCAGAATCTTTAATTCATAATTTTCAAAACAAAGTTCGAGTACTGCATTTTTGGTTAAAGAAAAGTTTATTTGTTACGTAAATTGGATTCATTGATACTACCGTATCCCGTTTTCTAATAATAGGTATATTACATACATTTAGAGTCAGTATAGGTCCAAATAAGGGCTATATTTCACAATAAATCTTTCAACAAAAAGTTATTATTCGATTTCTTGTAAAAACTGGCCTAAAACATAATGCCGCATTTTGAAAAAATGCATCTGTGTGCGCTTGACACCAAAGAAAGAGGGTGTGATTTATGCTTTGCAGGCCTAGGGTGTCTAGAAGCATAGAAACCGGCAGCTAACCCGCATTTATTTTAATCGTGTTTCGTTCGTTCTAGTTAAAAGTTTCAACTAAAACATTTCCGCATACTGGGTGGGTTTAAAAATATACTGAACATACGTATACATTTATTTATAGTTAGTTTTCATAGATTATTTAGTAAAAAGAAAAACGATAACTGATGAATATTATGTTAATTTGCCGCGTTTGTTCCATCACGTTTATCCGAACCGCTAGAAAAGATGTAGCCCCTCAGCCTCTATATTTACCTGACCTGTCCTTCTCAGATTACTTTCTGTTTCCATTGTCAAAGAAATGGCTTGTTGGAAAGCACTTGATTCAATTGAAAATAAGCTTGCTGAACTAACTGTGTAAAGTTGAAAATAAAATATTTTCTACAGTAAAATAACTTATTCGTTGGATGTTCACAAACTACCTTCGTATTTTCCTATACAGTGTGGAACAGCTAAATAGAATAAATTCGTTAATAAATAAATGAAGGCGTGTTGTATTGTTTCGGAAACGGATTATACAGAGTGTGTCATGTAACCAGTAATCAATACCAAGTTCCTTATTTTAAATGGAACTTTAAGTATATTATGCATTATTTTGATTCTTCAGAAAATTATAGATATAATTCATGTACAATGTCCTAGACCTATCTTAAGTGTTTTCAGATTTATTACAATAATCAACATACAAAATAAAAGAATTATTTTTTCCGAAATCGGCAATAAAGTGAATCATTAATGCTGATTGGTCGAAAGAGTGCAGCAGTGTAATCGCTTTTTAGTGCCGCATGATCGACCGCAGTTGATTACACGTCAGCCTTTTAACATCAATGAAAATTCAAATTGTTCTGTTACCATTAATATAAATAAATGAAAAGAAATGAGATAAACATGCTGATTTTCAAAAAATATGTAACTAAACGCGACAATCCTAACCTATTCTGCTCGCCTTAATTTCAAATATTATCGCAAGTATTTTTGAATCTGAACAATTTCGAAAAAAAAAAAATTAATATATAACACGACACTAAAGTCTCTTTTTTCACTCGACTGGTCAGTTAGCAAGGCGTTCAACTAATCACAAGCCTTGTGACACAAAGTATAACTTTAGTGCCTTGGTATATAAATAACTATTTTCCTGGATATTGTATGAAGACATAAGCAAAGGTAGATATTTAATTTTAAAATATTTTATCATATAATAAAGTTACATTTCCTTTATATCAAAAGTACAATTAATAAATGTGTATTGCATCTATTCACTACAACAGTAGAATCTTCATGTGTTGAAATTATATTTCGTCCTGCCATCATAACTCTCGTTGATGTGCTTGGACGTAAATCTATTGTAACTTCAGCATTACCACAAGTGTGTAAACACTTAGCTATTAGCTATTGCTGTCATGTGTGCTACCGATTCATCAACATACCTTTCGGACTTAAGCACTTCCAACCGACATGTTTCTTTATTGTCATCAAGTCTCCATCAGATTCAACTAAAAGTGATGCAGACGATCTTCGAAATTAATGATCTGTATAGCAGTTAGCAAGTTTAAGAAAATTAGGGAATCTTATAAAACATTCTCCATTGTGATATACATAAAACGGGAGGGAGCTGTTGCTGGACGAAGGGTTGGTACATTCGGTAAAATTTGACATATTTTTAGTAACTATAAATTTCCTGTTTACATCATTCTTTGTTCCCTGAAGTTTCACAATTAATAACGTTCCCGAATCTTCAACATCATCTAAAGTAGAAGTTCCCAAACTTATGTCCTCGTTAACACTTTCAAAATATTAGTTTTAGTTGATACATTTACACCATATTACCAACTCGTTAAAAAATCAGAGCTTACCGTAAACCCCTTGGGGTGCACCTAGACCACTTTGAGAATCACTAATCTAATGTTACCTGGCTAATTTCACAAATTCGACAAGCTCCTGCATTCCGAAATACAACCACAACCACAACCTTGACCTTTATTTTAAAAACCACTAATTTGAGTACTCGTAAAAATCGCAGTTATCTTGGACTGGTACCATTTCCCATTTTGTTTCAGAAATGTAATTAGTTTGAAATATTTTGAAATGTCTACATTATTATTGGATCGTAACATATTTTTAATCATTGAATAATTCGACAATACTGTTGATGGCTTTTGTTGTTATGTCAATTTCGAAAAATAAGCCAATAACACCGTCTCCGAAAAATACCTGCATGTTTTTTTCATCTTCCAAATCATGTTTTTTCATCTATCATTCATCTCAATAATTTTTGTGACGCTACTTTGAGTATTTCTACTAATTCCGCTGGAGTCAATAAAAATCAAAATGAGCCATTTTTTACTTTATAGTATAAAAAATAACTTAACATTTTTAAATCAAATCACAAGATTAAATTGATAGCTATTGGATATGTTTTTCAAAATATTGTCTATTAGATTAATATACTTTTTGATGCGTTTGAATTTACTGTTGAAGGTTTGATTGAGGTACCTCCAAAACCTGTGATTGGAATCCACTTCTTCAGGTGTAGAAAAACGTTGACTTATTTTTGATCTGCGGGAATAAGAAGAAATCATTGGGTGCAAAACAAGGACTGGATGAGCCATCAATTTGATGTTTTTGTTTGAAATGATGTGTGAGACCTCGCATGTCGTGGTGGAAATGATTCGTCTTCTGCAAGTGATTTCCATGACTTTTTCGAACACTTCTGGCAAACAGATGGTGGTGTACCATTCAGACTTGACCGTTCTACGTTGCTTTAATGCAACGGTGGCGACATATCCAGTTATTCCGATAAAACAGTCGACCGTTTGCTTCGAAGTGCTTCGTGGGGAACCAACTTTTGTTGTATTTGGCTCGACTTGAAAGACCCATACAGTCGATTGTTGTTGAGTTTCGGATTCATGTACAAAGATCCATGATTCGTCACCTGTCACGATCTTGTATACGTCTTTTGAAGCACCGCGATTAAATTTACGGTTCACGATTTAATTCCACTATTTGACCAAGATAAATGTTTGAAGTATATGTAAACAAATCAAATAGCACTCGTATGACAACACGTTATGAGTACGTTCAACATCAGTATTGTCGTATCTCAAAGCTTAAGTGGCAACCCTCGTAATAATATCAATTACACAAATTTATAAATATAGATTCCATCATTTCACAAATATCTCGTACCATTTTCTTCACTTGTTACTTCTTGAAAATTTCCCATTTCATTTCCTATTCTCTCATTCACATTCCCTAATACTATTACAGTGTTTTTATACCTATTTGCAAAGTTCTTTTATATTCCCTTGTGGACTTTCTTATCGTCCTTTTTCGTCCAAGCACTTTGTTGTGTTTCCTCAACTTCCAGGCTTTTTCAATGTTCATTCCCCTGATTTCGTTATTTAACACTTCATTTAGTGCCCTTTCTCCATTTTTAAATATTCGTTTTCATCATCGCGTTTTCCAACTTCAACTAATTTCGTATTTTCTGTTTCATATAATTGTTCTGTATGAGATGATCGTTAGCATGAGCATTTCCGATAGAAAACTAGCATTTAAGGAGAAAACTTACAGAAAAGGTAGTCTTTAATGGTAATCTTAATATCTTAATCATGTTTTCAAGAAGTAAATACGATTTCAGACATATGAAATTATATTAAAACAATAAAATGTGATGAGAAGTAGTTGATGATAGTTTCTATGGTAGTGAAAGTATAAATAACGTATTATTTACAATATATCAAGTTCACACAAAGATAATTCATTATTATATCTTCAAAATTAGAAAATCATTAGACTGAAAGTAGATGCAGCTTTCTTTACCTCGTACTGCCTCAATCTATAAATAAAAGACCTTTGTGTAAAATAAACTTGAAACAAACTTTTTTTATTAAAACAAATAAAAAAAATGCTTGGTATTAATGAAGTTTTATTATTATTTTCGATTAATTACACATGATGTTGCTTACCTACATAACAGTGTTGTCTGAAATACTGGCTGTTTATAAGGTTTCAATTTGATATTGATAGACACACACACAGTTATGATACTATAGTCTGTTAATCAATTTAGAGTTTTTTGATAAACTATATTTTTTGTTTTGTTTTTCGACGCGCGAACACGTATAATTGTCCATTCGCGAAACAAGTTGATTCCGCAAACATCCAACGACAGGCCTTGCGATTTATTTATAGTCGTCGCAAAAGCCAGGCGTACTGGAAATTGTTAACGTTTAAAATCGAATGGTAAATTCGTTGGAATTATCGGTATACGCGAATCAAGACATCCTCTCCTTTTTTATTTTCCCTTTATGATTGTTGCCGCAATGACGTGATTCATCACTTTTTTCACAGCCAATCTTATTCCATTGCATAGCCGAGGTTGATTAATGTTACGCAGCATGATGACAACTGATTCTACTTTTAACTGCAAATTGTGAGGTGGTAATCCAGGAAATTCCAGTGAATGTAAAAACTCCGTGGTATAGTTCACTACGTTATCCTGGTTTGGCCGCAAATATTGCTCATTCACCCAGCCAATTATGGTTATTAAACTGTTGCGCTGTATCTGGGAAAAGGCGATGATTAAGCTCCTCTTTTGACTCTGTGATGTGACAGAAATCTGTGGGTAATGTGATGAATCCGGTCGAGGTGTCCAGTGAGACTTCATTATTATTGCATTCTAAGCCTATCTACTTCATTGTCACTTACGAAAGAACGTAACTCTGACATAGCAATACGACTATTTTCTTGATCTGTCTCTCTCTGGATATCAGTGCAGTTAGCACGATAGGTCTTCTCCTCGGCATCGTAAATTGTAATTAATTAAAGTAAGAAGAAAAGTTCTAGCGCACTTAGCATTAAAGTGTCACTATCACAAAAGATCAACATAATGAAATTGTTGGTTTCATTTAATTCCGAGCATTTTGATATTTATTCACCTTTTAAACCTTTCTGGCCTTCCACAAATAATTTAAAACTAAAATTAGCCAAATCGTGCAGCCGTTTTCGAGTTTTAATGGGACTATCGAACAGCAATTACTTTTTATATATAAAGATTGAAATTTGCCACAAGATTGTGATTCTTTCCAAAAATTTTGTTAACCCTATATATTAGGTGGAACATTTTTTCAAAATGGCATTTATCGTGGCCTTCTCGATATAAGTAATAGTTTTATTTTAAACACGTTTTATTTTCGAGAAGAGCCAAACGTCGCATTATATTAATCTGATGAATAAGGCGAATGAGGAGACACTGTCCAGTAAAACCTTCAGTTACAGTTGAACGACTTAGAATGAATATTGGCAATATACCAATGAATGAAATAATGACCATTACGTACATGAAGACGATCTGTCAATTCTAGCAAATTAAATCGGGATTTGTTCAACCATCGCAAGTTTTAGAACAAAATTAGTACTAACACGTTTCATTTGCAAATCATCTGTTGAAATGATTTACTGATATCTGTCACATCACAGACTCAGAACAGGAGCTTATTCAGGGTGTTTTCTCATATACAGTTCAATAGTTGGTAAGTTGGTTTCCTTTAAATCAGTCGACAATGTTATGAATCAGAATGACGTAGTCAACTCTCCCACGGAATTTTTAAATTCACTGGAATTTCCTGGATTACCACCTCATAATTTGCAGTTAAAAGTAGGATCCGTTGTCATCATGCTGCGTAATATTAATAAACAATGGAATAAGACGCTGTACAAAACGGTGATGAATAACGTCATTGAGGCAACAATCGTAAAGGGATGTTGGGATGTCTTCATCCCCCGTATACCGACGGATTTACCATTCGATTTTAAACGTTTACAATTTCCGGTACGCCTGGACTTTGCGATGACCATAAATAAATCGCAAGACCAATCGTTGGATGTTTGCGGAATCAACTTGGAGTTTCCCTGTTTAGCGCATGGACAATTATACGTCGCGTGTTTTCGCATCCTAAGACCGTCATCTTTGTTTAATTACGCACCACGAAACAAAAAAATATAGTTTATCAGAAAGCTTTAAATTGATTAACAGACTGTATCATAACTGTGTGTGTCTGTCAATATCAAATTAAAACCTTATAAACAACCAGTATTTCAAGAAAACTCTATTTTGTAAGTAAGCAGCATCATGTGTAATTAATCGAAAATAATAATAAAACTGTATTCATACCGGGCATTTTTAATTTCAATAAAAAAGGATTCTTTTTGTTTATTTTGAGTTTATTTTATACCAAAGTTTAGGTCTTTTATTTATCGATTGAGGCAGTACGAAATCTGCCGGTTCAGCTAGTTAAATCAATAATAACGAGGGAAGTTTGAGAAAAGAGCGACTTTTTTAGGTTGACAATACTAGCGCTTCACTGTTTTCCCTTGTGAAAATTTCACATGACTCAACTAATCTCATTAGTTTTCTTATTACTCATATAAAGACAACTGTTTTATTAGTTGTGTAAATATATAAATTACGCAAATATCATCCTGAATGTACTCGTCGATCGAATTGAATGATTCTTTCTCTAAAAAACACGGATGATGGTGAACGTCTATTTTCGTCATTCACTGTAACTACTTTAGATATTGTTAATAAAATGCTTAACCATGTATTTATCTATCGTTGATTAAACCTAACGGGTGTGCAAAATTTTGCATGAAAGATTACATATGAAAAAGTTATCTGAGTGTGGTGACGCAATTACTTAATGCTGATCAAAAGAATGGATAATTTCAAAGTGAATTTTTCCACGGATATATCACAGTAGATGAAATTTGGGTATAAAATGATGTTGATCCGAGGAAAGTGCTTATGTTGGAAGGGGCAAGCATTATGGCTTATTTAAACTTACTGGAAAAGCCACCCCCTCACCCCTAGCAGCATCCCCTTTATTTTTTAAATTACTTTTCATATTTTTTATGTAAAATTTGGATACTCCTCTTTGAGCTGATTTCAAAAATGTATAATACTTGTAGGTTGAAGTGGTTAGTTTATGAGATAAACAATTTTTCTTTTAAGAGCACAAATTTTACTTATTATTTACTTTCACCTTATTTGCCTGTACTAAAATGGGTTATACAACAGTTCAAACTCTTTAATCTTTTTAACTGTGCTATTTATTATGAAGTTACAATAAGTGTTCAAAATGAGTACCATTCACTTCCATACAATGGTATAATCTATTTTGAAATGCCTCTCTGACATTGCTTAATACGGCTGGATTTAATTGTCGACATTCATTTTCTATCCTCTCTCGTAAATCATCCAGAGATTCTAGTTGGGTAGCATAAACTTTTGTTTTTAAATACCCCCATAAAAAGAAGTCTAGGGGTGTTAAATCCGGTGACCTAGGTGGCCACTCCATCATCTGCCCCCTTCTACCTATCCAACGAGCGGGGAATGTTTCGTTTAAAAATTGTCGGACAGGCATAGCATAGTGTGGAGGAGCTCCGTCTTGTTGAAATACCAGTAAATCTTCGGAAAGGTTATCATCATTTTCTATTATTGTTGTAATACGTGGGTCAACCCCTTCCCTGAGTAACTCAAGATATGATTTAAACCATTTAAATTTCCGTTGATGAAGAAAGGTCCGACAATGTGGTCACCTAGGATACCACACCAAACGTTTAACTTTTGGGGATGTTGTGAATGGAATTCACGCATAATATGTGGATCACTTTCAGCCCAATATCTACAATTATGCCTACTTACTAAGCCATTTAATGACCATGAGCATTCATCAGAAAAGCAAATATTGTTTAACAATTGTGGATTGTTATTGATAATTTGCGTCATTGATTCGCAAAACTCTAGACGACGATCAAAATCATCTTCATTCAACTCGTGCACCAACTTAACTTTGTATGGGTGGTACTTGAATTTATGTAGAACTCGGAAAACTGTAGAAGATGAAACACCGATCGCTCTACTTATTGTTGACCACGATTGGGGTTGTTGAGCCTCTAAGCTGACTTGCCCTAAAATTGCCACTTGGATTGCTTCGTTATTTACGAGTCCCTCTCGCTTATGCACTTTATTGCAAACAGACCCTGTTGTGGTAAATTTCTCCATCAGTTGAATTACATACTTATGAGTTGCATGTCTTCCGTCATGTAATTCGTTAAATATTCTAGCAGCAGCTCTTGCACAATTATTATTTTGGTAGTATAAACCTACAATTTCAATTCTTTCTTGCAAAGAGTAAACCATTTCAGAGAAACAAAATAAATAATGTATCAAATTACACTATCAATAGTGACTACAAATTCTAGTTGACAATGTCAAACTTTAATAAAAAGTAGAGTTTTTTGTTGTTTGGATTTTTTAAGTAGAATAAATAGCACAGTTAAAAAGATTAAAGAGTTTGAACTGTTGTTCAACCCAATTTAGTACAGGCAAATAAGGTGAAAGTAAATAATAAGTAAAATTTGTGCTCTTAAAAGAAAAATTGTTTATCTCATAAACTAACCACTTTAACCTACAAGTATTATACATTTTTGAAATCAGCTCAAAGAGGAGTATCCAAATTTTACATAAAAAATATGAAAAGTAATTTAAAAAAATAAAGGGGATGCTGCTAGGGGTGAGGGGGTGGCTTTTCCAGTAAGTTTAAATAAGCCATAATGCTTGCCCCTTCCAACATAAATTGACGTGATTTTGGATTTTTTCTAAATACCAGTATTACAAAATTTATTAAAGGTGGATACTTTTATCTGAAAAGCACTGTATATGAATCTATTTAGTCGTATTAAAATATAATTTGACTTCATAATAACCATTTATATAGATCAATAAAAAATAATTATATCAATATCGTGATTCAACTTTAAGCATATTCAATTTCCTTCTAGTTTTTTTCACCTTCATATGATCGCTGCAAACAATTCCGAATCGTTTAATTTTAATAAATGCTATGAATAGAACGCCATAAAAATATTCTATAACAAATGATTTAATTGTATGTAAACGATCTTTCATTCTATATTTTTCACAGTTTGAGTTTCGAGCTAACAATTTACAAGCAAGAATAGCTCATTAGTGTTTCAGAGGTATTCATTTACCTACACGAGAACAAACAAGCTTTGTAGGCTTAGAGAAAGATAGATCCACATTTATTTTGATGATGCCGATAACCACCTGACGATCCTTAGCTAAATTGCCCGTAAGAAATAGTAAGTTAATTTAACAGAGTTAAATTATATATTCTAAAGCCAAACATTAAAGCGGCGCAATGATTGTTGAATAGTTTTATGTTAAGTTTCTTATTTAAGTATTTTCAATAACTTAATAACTTCTGAAGAAGCATTTTAAAAAAACTTCTAAACTCAAACGGTTTGGCTTCCAACTAGTTATACAGGGTGAGTCCTGAGGAACTTTACATACATTTACCATATATAGAGCCCCTCAGGGACGGCATCATGAGGCTATTAAAAAATATTAACTTCTCTTCTTTATTAATTCAGTTGTGATTTGGCTTTTTAAATTTTTTCATAATGCAAAACACTACCATCAAGCATTCCACTGGTAATAACTAAACTGAACTGAAATTTCAGGACGGGCTTTGGAACAATCCATTTAGGAATTCGCATTGAATATTACACCTTATATGATATTTTTTTGATGCCATAATTGATTTTCCAACTAGATAAATAACCAATGAAAACGTAACGTATTTTAACTGAAAAGGTTATCTACAACATAAATTCAACGACATCTTTGTCGTCACTATTGTCACTTTGTATTATTCCCAAGGACAGAATCAATGTTTTCTATTTTGAATTTTTAGGGAAAAATTGCATTGGGGTTATTACAATTTGTACACAAAAGCTTGTAAATTCTGCAAAACGATAAAAAATAACTAAATAAAGACATAAATAAAATTAAATTTCAATATACAGAATTAGTCGTTTACAGAGTAGAAGGCACTTTCAGTAAATATGCCCTGAAATTATTGCGAAATGCGGGATAAGATGATATCGATTTGATTTAAATTGGCAAGTGATTGTGCATTTTTTTGCATTGTAAAATATTGAGCCCTCAACTAATTCTGAACGTGGAGTAGGTCGTGCTCCGCGTTTCTAAGTGGATAGCCGTGCAACGATCTTTCTGAAATTGGAGAAGCGTGCTTACGAATTAGACAAACGGATTCAAAGATGAATAAAGAAAGAAGAGTCAGAATTTCTAATCTTCTAAAAAAGTCTTTTGTAGTTAGGAGATTCGCTCAAATTGAGTCGCACCACACGTACCTCAGAAGGGAAATGCATATCAGAGATTCGACTCAATAAGGGCATAATAAACTGTTAAGGAGGTAGATAAGTTCAGTTCTCTGAGAACTGATCTCAGCTTAAAAAAGGAGGAACTTATTTTTTTAGATAAGGCGGCAATATGTAACTCCCATTTCAAGGAATTGTCCACAATAAGTCCTAAGAATTTTACAATTTAAGGGTGATTAGGTCACTAGATTAGTCCTATGAGGTGCCGTGAGATCAGGGTTGCTCCAAGAGAAACTAGTATAGTCTGCAAAAACACATATTTCACCACTGATGTCTAGATAGGCAATGTCGTGTATTAACAAAAGAAACTAAATAGGGCCTAGTAAAAGACTTGGGGCACTCCATCCCTTATAAGCTGACTTCTTGATGAGGTATGACCTAAACCATACGAGATGTGTTCCCCTGAAACCGTAGTACGGCAATTTGTTAAAATATTATTAGCACAATGGATAGTCTCACTGATTACAAAAAGTTGTTGCAGTGGAGTGATGGCTCTTTAGGCTGGAGTAGACATTTAGGAGGGAAACTATAACATCATTTGTGCATTTGTTACTTAAAAACCCAAAATTATGCGTAGGTAGGTATTTTATATTTAAACAGAAATGATAGAAGCAGAGGTATAATTATAACTGTTTTAAGGCAATTGAGGCTTTTGTTACTTTCGTTCAAAATGCCAGATGAGTTTTCGACCACTGAATATACCAACATAATTTTTGTTTATGGGTTCTGTAATGGTAATAGAACTGTAGCTAGAGATTATCATGGGAGATTGGAGAAGTAATCCGAGGGATGTGTTTTCAGCTCACTTTTCACTGGGAGTAAGACAACGTTTAAATAATGTTTAGACAACACGTGGGTACGATAGAAAATATTCATAAATGACAACAATTAATTCATAGAATTATACTTTTTTGTAATACTATTAGGAACGATATCAAGAGTATCTGTAACTCAATACGGCAATTAATAATTCGGCAACAAAAATGTGTTGAGGCTGCAGGGTTGTACTTCGAGAATCTACTTTGAATTATTTTGATTTCGTTACAATTATTATTCTTATTTATACGCCTTAACTACATAATTTTAGTTATTGTTTTGAAATTATTGCTCGTTATTGTTGTTAGTTACTGTTTTTTGTTGTTTGGTGTTTGCCGTTATTGTAATTCGATACAGTTTAATATTTTAGTTAAAATACTCGAAATTTATAACACTTATATAATATAAATTAACACCTCATTATTTGATACATCATTATAGTTGTTTTATGGTTGATAACATTTGATCGTTTACTAAAAGTTGGATAAAAATTCGACAACTTTTCCGTATATGTCATTTTCATAGGTTATTTATATAGTTTGAAAATCACTTTTTTTATAATATGATATGATGATCCAAAGCCGGTCCTCTAATTTAACTAATACCGGTTTAATGCTTGATACTAGTGTCAATCATTATGGAGAAATTTATTAAAATTTATGATCAATATCACAAATCACCCTGTAAAATAATAGAGAAGAAGAGAGGAGACACTTTTTAATAGCCACGTGATATCCCCCTAGTAGAAGTATGTAAAGTTTCATATAACTCACCCTATATGTTATAATATATTTTTTCAAACAATGTGATGAAATTGTTTGGTCCTCATTTTATTATTCTGTTTTTTAGAAAATTCCTTTTCTTCTCAACATATACAGGGTTTCTAAATTAATGCGACAAAATTCAAGAGGTGATTGCTCATGTGAAATTGAAATGGGTCTATCCCATAACAAGATTTCCTCATCCCACCCCTTTCCGAGATATTACCATCTAAAGCTGGTGACTAAAATTGAGTTTTTTTATAGAATTTCGTTGAAGCTGCCAACTTGAAATTCTGTAATTATCGTACACTTGCAAAGGACTAACAGCGGGTATTTTTTTTTTAATATTCTTGTTACATTTCCAATATTTATTATGAATCGTATTACATTTTACATCTTTTCTGTTCTCCACTCAATTTATTGATTGAAAAAATTGTAAATTATGGTGTTTATTTTTTTATCTGCAGCTTTTGGATTTGGAGAAAAATTTAACAATAAAAAATATTTTTAAATAAAAAAAGGATTTTAAGTTATAATTTTTGATATGAACTATAGTAGGGGTAACTAATTTCAAACCCTTATAATGTAACAGGAATATTGAAAATATACCCGTGGTTTTTAGCTTTACTGAAATTTTAGAAAAAGAATAGAAAATTCAATTTTAGTTAAAACTTTTTAAGGGTGATATCTAAAGGGGTGTGCTAAGGAAATTTTGTTATAGATAGGGTTCACGCCAGCATGGCGAAATAGCGACAATTGTCGCCAAATCATCAAAAAATGTCGCCAAAATCATACACATCGACGACAAATTTGTCGCCCAAAATATTTTTAAAAAAACCTATGTTTTATATTTACTGTGCTGTTTTTGCATAAAAGAATTTATATATGCCGTAAAAATATGTATAAAAGTGTGTGTAGCATGCATATATTAATTTTTTTACTTTTGTCTACTACGTTATATTTTTGGACCACTAAATTATAACTTAGGTGGTTCTTTTGGACCACTAAATTTTCATTGCAGGTGTGAACCCATCTTGGTAAGAGCAATAACCTCCTGAACTATGTTTCAGAATTTATAAACGCCCCGTATTTTATTTTTTAGTCAGTAATTAATACATAAAATATTCAAAAGGATATTAGTATTATAAATAAAGTTTGTGGGAATCTTCTCGAATATTCTCCTAAAGATTATTACCCAGAATTTTATATCTCTAATTGAGCATGTAGAGGAAATACGTCGAAATGAAAGGAAAACTTTCGAGAAAATGAAAGTACTTCTCGGGAAAAGGAATGTATACAAAACAGGTTGAAAAAAACACAGTATCCTAAATCGATGACTGAATAAGCATAGAAGACAATAAGTTTTTCTTGTGTATATTTGCTTATTAACACTTTTAATTGGTATTTTTATTTCAGAAATAGATTGTGAATGCAAGTAAATCAATATTTCCACACGGAGTAATATTTTTTCCAATGGTCATTGCTCTTCAAAAACAAAATATTTTATGTGTTTGACAAATAGCTTATAAAATACATTACCATTTAAAAATATTTATAAAAACAATTTTAGTGGTAATAACAGATATTGTGTAAGTTTAATAACACCAATTTAGTTTTAATACTACATTTATTTCCTGTCTCAATGAGTGAGGAAGCAAAACTAATATAAATAAGGCCAGAATGTTTAACATATTTTTGTTTGTTTAGTTTTATTGACATTATATTCTGTCAACGGTAGCACTGGAGATCATTAAACACCTGGTACTAATTTAAATATTTATATTTTAAAAAAGGCACATATACCGTATCATTTGATTTAAATGTGCATAGTATAGAATGAGATAAAACCGATACATTAAATTGTAAATGTAAATATTTCAATAATTGCAACTATCCATCACTCTTTAATTGATTATGCAAACAAGGAATTCAAAAATATTTATTAAACAATTATTTTTACAAATATTTCACGATAACATTAGGCAACAAAAAAATTTTTTCGTGGATAAAATCATGTGATTCGTAATTCTTATAAAAAAAATAAATAAAAAAGGCGAAAAGAAATATTGAGTCACGTCACATTTTTGTGAGAACTAAATTTATTGTTTTGAAAAATCTCAAGTATTTATGAAACTCTCGATCAGAAATATCAGAACCAAAAAACATGTCCGGAGTGTCTCTAATTAAAGACCATCAGTAGTCTGAAAGCGTTGTTGGTTCTCATTTTCTTTGGTGCTTTTCAATTACGGCAATGTCTTGATGAAAGCACTCTCCATGCTCGTCGCTTTAAGCGCCCATATTTTCCGGAAAAAAAATTGAGATAGAAATGTTAAAAGTGTATTTTCAAGAACACATTACATCTCAATTTATAATATGCATTGAGTATTTTTTTGATGAGGTTAGAATATAAAGAAGATCTGTAGTTACCCAAAAAGTTTCCAATAACTTTGACAAACGCCATCCAAGCTTCTCTTTCTTTTCCACTTAATGTGCCAATGAATACCGGATCTTTGAATTGAAAAGAACCACTCAAAGAAGGAAATTTTGTTTTAAAAATTTAAAACCATTTCCATCTTGTCCATGGCTTGTACAAAATTTTTGATGAACCCTAATTTAACTGAAAGTTCATTTTTCACATTTTTTTGGCTAGAAACGTAAACGGTTCTTGGCCATATTGCTCGTACATTATGGTCATTTCTCTCTTGGTTGTTCCATTTGTATAAAAAGTAAAACAAGGCAACAACTTTCAAGTCTGCACAAATTAACCATTGGAGTATTCTATCGTTTCTAACACTAATTTTATAATGTCGTATGTTTCTTTTGAAAGAGCTCCGTAAGCTAAAGGTGGCAAAGGAAATTTATTTCCGTTATGAAACAGTACAGCCTTTAGAGTTGACTTGAGGAAACTCTCCATTCCTCTGACCTATATTCATAACCCAGTTTTAACATTAAGCCCTTGATGTCATCACAGTACACTAAGTCATTCTCTTTCGAAAATAAAGCAACATGTGAAGTGTGAAGTTTATGATACACGGTAACTTTAACTCCCGTCTAAAGCAGATTCCACTGTTTCTGTTTTGAACTTGAGACAGCTTTTTCTTTAAGCAAATCCAAATCTCTTATGAGATCATTAAGCTATAATTGGTCAATCAAATGCGGTGCTTGAGGAGTGACAGAAGCTGTACATCCTGTTTCAATTTTTTCGTTTTTAGTACTGCTTGAACTTTCTTTAACACCATAAAATGCAGAAGGCACACGAACTCCGATTTCCTCGAAAAACTTTTGATATGGGTGAAGCAAAGGTAACAGTCGCTTATGTGATTTGTAGATTCGTGCCATTTCTCTGGTTAACCAAAAGGTATAGCTGAATATTGTCCATCATCCGGTCAAATTTCTGTGACTTGAGATACAGCAGATATGTGGCCCCAATATTTATCCTGGTTGCGAATATCCAGGTTGAACTATGTACGATAGCACTTCTTAATTAAAGGTGTAATAACCTTTTTCTTGGCTATTATTTATCACAAAAACTGATATTTTTCTGTTAATTTTTGAGGCGCTACGAATAAAATGGTAAATCTTTGCAAATTACAATTAACAATAGAAATACAAAATCCTATTTTATTAGTATTAAATGCTGTACAAAAATTAAATAAAATTATTGATATAAATTCCATTTAAATTTAGAATTGCTCAACTTGTTTTATAGTGCAATCAATTGAAATTTAAGAACCAATAACAGATATGGTAGCTCAAGTGATAAATGTTTATTTGTCAAGCCATATGATAAACACAATAATTTTTGTATGTCAGAAAATCTTGCTTTGTTCAAATTAATCCCGGGTCTCATTTGAATTCTATTTTCCAGTTGCTATAACTATAGTTATCAGACCACAGACCTCTGTGGATGGTGTTGGCAGCACTGTTTTCAACATAAAGAAAAACTTTTTTATCGTTTTGTAATTTTGTAATTACTCGTATTCAGTAGTGATTAAATGAAGTTATCTACAACTAATAGACTTCATTTTCAATGGAAAATATTTTACTATGTTTCCATATCTACTGCGAAAAAAAATTCACGCTTAAAAATATCCAAACATTTTTTAGAATATTTAATTCAAGCCAAATGTTGATTAGTATTGAGCAATCGCATCGCCCACCTTAGAGATAGCTTTTTAAACACGATTTCTTCATTTAATTTTCAAATGTGCAAAACAATGTTCAATTATGCACTCGAAATTTACCCAACTACGAAAACAGTTTTCTTTGTATGAATATTAAAACTAATCTATCTGTCACATGTCAGAAACTGACAATATATATAATGAGCGTATTGAAAAATTGAAACCGTCCTCGTATATTATTATTTTATCCGAGCTTTTATTCAACTTCGCTTAATTGTAAACTTTTATCTATATCTATTATCTAAGTCGAAGTAGGAATTTATGGAACCGTTAGTTGTATTCACTCTGACCACAATCTTTACGTTACCGCTACACAAACACTTTCAACTACATTGTTTGATGCACGTTTCGATAACCAAGTTATCATCTTCATAGACTGAAGTTTACCTCGAGGTAAGGTCTCCGAAGACGATAAAGGTGCAAGTTCCACCTCTATAATCGATAAAAGAGTGACAAAATGTTTTCAAATTATTTTTCTAATGCAGCTAATTATTTCGAATCAAATCCCAGAAGGCTACAAATCTAATCATTCTACACGTCCATTATGTAAAACAGTTATTTAGCAAACTTTTACTGGGATCAATGTTCACCAACCTTTCATAGAAGTTTGAAGAGAACTTTTAATGTTCGCATCTTACCAAACTTTTGGAGATCATATGGCCTTTAACCTCCATTCACCTTACCATAATAAAAAATGAACTTTTCAAAATTTTCCAAATTGTTGTTTTATTTATAATAGGCACGTAAGGCAAATGCCATTTTTCAATAAAATATCTACCATGATTTATGCTGTTTCTCAAAATTCTTACTTTTAATTATAAATTTTTTCTACGGCATATTTCTTTTTCGAAATTAGATATCTATTTGGTTCACAAATACCAGTATATCTGGAACACAACTCAGCTAAATCATTTCAATGAGTAATCCATTAATGTATTATGCATTGACTTAAATTTTTTTCAAACTTCAGTAGTTCTGGAACACTCTAGTACATCCATTTTCCAAATAATAATTGTTGTACACAACAACAAGTTCAAAAATCAATTGAAAATATAAACAGTTAAAAAAAGTAGAAAAACGTTTTCAGTGGTGTTTTGAAAATACATAAGTTTTATACAATCATTTTTATTTCCACAGTCCTAAAGTATAATATTAGTTCACTATTAGTGAGCTGAATTTTTGTATATGTTACGCTCAAAGACCGAAAACGGCCAGTGGCCAGCCACAACGCGTTCTGTGCGCTATGCGTTTGCCAGAATGTGTTGTGGCTGTTCTGATATAGATAGAACCCGAATGAAATTATTTTAGATTTAGAAGACGTCAGCTCACGTAATATAATGCTACTTATTAATAATCATTTGGTAACAAAGTAGTACAATACTCATTATTCGAATAATTGTTTAATGACGTTTTTATATATGTTTTATATATGTTCTATATCCATATAGTTAATAGTTAATATAACTAACCTAACCTAACTGCGTCAAACATAAAGTTCAATGCAATTCAAAATGCCACAACAATTCCCCATGCAAACACAAATAGGTGAATATGCAGCAAAGATTGATTTTGGTAACATATTTTTTACATTAAAACGACTGTTGATAGTTTATATTAACAAAAAATGACTATAACATGACGATGTATTCGTTTCCTCATCGCCTACGAGGTAGGATGCATGCCGCGTTTTTTACATAGTTTCCCCCGTAGTTTCCCATGATATTCAATAAAAGGTATCATTATTCAAGAATCAATAATTTTTATTGGAATTGGAATTCGATATCTACAATTTCTCTATTAGTAATAGTTACTTACAAAGGTAGAGTGGATTCATTTCTAAATTAACATCTACATCTTCGACATTTCCATCATTTGTTGAACCTGCGTTTAAGCATGACTGGCCACGGCAATGTCGCCACAACCTTTTGTACAATTACAAAAGATAGTGTTCAGCAGATAATCGTGCACTGGTGGTAATAAAGTCGTTCTTGGCTGTAGTGTATTATTCCCCTCCCAACCTCATTGTTCTGGATCAATTTCTTTTCCTAACCAGGGTTGTATTTGATAATATACTCTACAAATGAACTGCTGAAGAAGTAGGCGAATGATTGAAATTTCACAGCTGTACTTTGTCTTGTTTGTTTAGGAAAGCTATAGTATTTATAATTATCTATCGATTGTTCTGAATTTGTAGCACCGTATATTGCTAGTAAAGAATGTACATCAGCATGGGACAATGATATCCTGAGAGCAGCTTTCTTGTTGCAATATTGCTGCAAAATTGTTCAAATCGAGTCTTTTCTCAAACATCTTCATAACAATTTTACTTTGCCAAAAAGTGCTGAAGTTGTATAACACCCGGTCATGGCATGTAGAAACAGAATATTTTTCTTACAATGTGAATACTTGTTGAGGCTATCGGTCAAGTATATTTTTGTTTCAACATTGTTTTTCCTGTTTTTATAAAAAAAAGGATATAGGTTGATCAATTGTTTGTGTACCAATGTATCATTCATTATGAGAACGTGTTTAACATTCAAGAAATAATTTTCAACTGCACTGAAGCAGTAGCAGGTATAAAAGGACGGGTATCGCAACATCTACCAGAGAAGGTCATTTGGATAAGTTATAGTAGATTTCATTAAGTTCCTAAACCTCTATAAGATAAGTAAATTAAGATAAGTATATATAAAAAAATACAGTTTATGCCTTGGTATATGCTATACAATACTATATGTAATTGTTTTCTCAGGGCTCTGTATCCAAAACGGTTGATTTTACATAAAAAGAAAGAAATTTTTCGTACATAATTTTACTAAGAACAATTTTTATAATAACCTCTATTGACCTCAGAGCAATAGATCGCGAGATATTTGTGAAAAACTGATTTTCGTAAACTATTGACCTTTATAACTTTTTTGGCCGGTACGATATCGATGTCTATTTTCTACATCTTCATTACAGCACCGTAGTAAAGGTGTATACAAAAATTCAATTCACTAAGAATTGTTCTGCAGATTGGGGTTAAAAATACCGAAAATGACTGGACTATATGATTCAAGTAGAATTGAGAAATAATATAGTCGATTAAATTTTTAGAGTCAATTTGTTGAAATAAATATTTGAAACGTTTTTGAAAAACACGAAATATGATGACGGGTTCAAGATAATAAATTTTTCATCTTGATGACTTTTGAGCACATAAGTGTCATTTTTAGCATAATCACATAAGAAACTATATTTGTATCAAAATTTATAAAAAACCTGCACTTAATTTTGCCAAGAATCAACTTATAAGCATATATGAATCAAATATTTTGGTTAAAATTTCATTTAAATTCATTTGATTTCTAATAACCTCATTTTAATAACATCATCCTTATAAAGTAGTATCATACTACTGAAAAGGTAGAGAGACACTATTATTATTTCCATGATATAGATCTAGCAATTTTTTTATATTCCCAGAACTCAAATTACAAATCTTAAGTGCCCGCTTTAAGTCGGTAGAAGTTATAAAATAGAAAAAAAAAATAGTGAGTGCTTGAATCGATTTCTGAAAATGCGTTTGAAAATTTCTTTAATAAATGAATTTCTCGATGTAATGGTCACTTTTAAGCTGCTTAATGGCAAATATTAACAGACCACGGCTGGAGAAACGGAGGCTACTGATGGCGACAACTCAATCAATTCTTCTATATGGGGCAGAGGTCTGGTCAGACGCCCTGAGAATTGAAAAATTCTGTAAATTGATGACAGTACATGATGGTGATGGTGCAGAGACAAAGTGCACTAAGAACCGCCAGCTCCTACCGGACTGTCTCTGCACAAGCTGTCCTAGTGGTGGCGGGTATAATTCCCGTAGACCTCTTGGTTTCTAGCGTAAGAGGATATACAGAAGCAGCTCTGATCTAACCAGACGGGATGCGGCAACCATCTCACGCAGTAGAACAATACGAATGTAGCAACAACGATGGATAGGAGAGAAATCAGCTGAATGAACGTGACGACTACTAAAAGACCTTAGACTGTGGACCGAAAAGAAGTTTGGAGAGGTGAACTTCTACATGCCGAACACACGTTCTTCGCGTGTAACCACTGGAGAGATTAAAGAGAGGAGGTAGAGGAGACTGTCGGCAGCATAAATTCTAATAATATCGAGTAGGTGATACTGCACAAAGTAGAATGTTGGCAACTCATTGCTAACTATATAGAGAGAATTCTTAGGCAAAAGAATGTAGACGGCTGCCTGGTATGAAGATATCATAATAGAAGCGTAACATATGGAAAATCATACACGGCAGACCCACCAACCAGAAGTAATATCGCGATAGCACCAAGTTGGACGGAGATGACAGAAGATGACGGTTTAGTGGGTAGGCTACGGGATACTCACATATCCATCGGCTCTCTTGGTGGAACCGCATGCTCATAAGAAAACAAAAAAAAGTGATGGTCAATTCAAAGGCAATTTATTATGTATTTATATCAATGAATATTAGAAATTTTTATTTCCTTAACAGATTTCCGGTTATTTAATCACTTTTTTCGAATAATATTTATATTCCTTTGTTTTTTATACAACAATATATTAAGTATTAAGTATATGCGTGTTATTATTATATGTAAAAATACCAGTTGACAGTTTTTCATGACTCATAAATTCCATAATTTTTATATGGAACTAAATATTTCTATTTTATACACTTATTATTACATCCTAATGTTATACAAAATTTTTCTATATATTACAACAAACAAAACGAAAATGTACTAAATCAAATAAGTCTCTTTTTCCTGTTTATACAAAGTACCATAAATTTGTTATAAGTTAAATAAATATATGGGAATTCCTACACAACCAATTTTTAAACATAAACTATTTTTTGTTTTTTAAATGAAACATATAGAGTGAGTCACTCTAAAGTAATGACCCCATATTCAAATTTCCCTTGATGTGTTAGTTAAAAAGTTTTTCAAATTTATACAAGGTGTACAAGCAATCCATAGAGTCAACAATAAAATTATAATTACTGCAATAGCGTTTATACACTACCGGTAAAAAGTTTTTGCCAACCCTATATTTTGTGTGATACACCACAAATAAAACAATATGATCTATTTTGATATTAATACTTTGAGGAACAGATGTAATTGTTACATATATAAATTTTTGATTCATCGATGTAACCTCCTATTTTTATTGTTTCAGTGTATAATTTTAGCATTCTGTGTCACTATTTCGACAAATAATCGTCGTCTATTTGGTCCATTCGTTCTAATACACAATGTACAATACACAAATGCACAACTCGAAAAATGCTTGGATCGTTGTCATGCTTTTTTCTTCAAAATCAGCAGTTTATGTTTTATTTATTTTCTTTAGCAGACTGCAACCTCTCAATTTCATTTTAACGTTTTGAAAGAGGTTACTGCACTGCCACTCTTCCAAAAAGATCAGCTTTTATCAATCTCCTTTTCATTTTAGAATTACTCAAAGGCAGATCCCTTGATTCATTGATCTAAGCTGCTATCTCTGGGCCCGTGAGTCGTCGATCACATTTACTGATCAATACAATACGTTTATCATCAGCGGTTGTGGTTTTTCGAGGCCGTCCTGGACATTTTATATCGCCAAAGCTTCTGGTGGATGCATATTTTTTCATGTTGCAGTCCAAGGTACGTCGGTATTTTTAATTCGGCTGGAATGGTACGGTTACTTTTGCTTGGACTACCATTACCTCGAGTTTCGAATAATAGTTCCTTGGTTTACCCTTTTTGATAGTCACAAATCTGAATTTGCGAGAACGATAACAAGTCTTCTAGTATACTTCACAAAAAGATGTCTTCGTCTCTAACTAGGACTACACTACAATCATAATCACCGAAGAAATAATTCATGGTTAAACAATAATAGAAACGCTATTATTTTTGGTTTGTTGGAAAATGTTAGTAAAGTAGCTGCAGAAGGTCTGTTCAAAATCAGTAAAATTTGAACGTTACCTACAAGGAAATCCTATACCCTATATATACCACATATAAACGAAATTTGTACATTTTTATTGTTTTGAAAATCTTTGTTGTTACAATTGTTAATTTTCAAAACAATAAGTACTTATACTGCATCTTTTTGATCTAAATGTCTTGTACTTTAATGGTGAGATTTTCTTTGCAATGTGTGTTGTGAAAGATGGAGATTGACTCTAATTTTAAGTAACCTCTTCAGTTACTCCTAAATTAAATAATTCACAGTCACCTCGTAAATAGTTTTAAGTGAAATCGAATTTAATTCACATTTTAAAATAGTTTTTTTGGAAATCTATGTGAAAGTGAGAGGACGAATATTTCAATGATTAGTGGCTTAGGCAGAATCATAGAAAAATGTTCGAAGAAATCTACTCAAATTGAATAGAATCACAAACAATTAGAGCATGGGAAGAATACAGACTTAATTTTAATGAAAATATTATTGTTTATTATAAAATTACTGGGAGGGATTATTATTAAAAAACGTAAAATTAATAGATCTGTTTTCAAAGTAGTACTTTGAAAATATTCTGTCAATGGAGCTGTGGAATCATTTATGAATGCTTCAATTAAATAAATAATGGACGTAATAATACGAAGCTGGTAAAATATCTTTATTTTTAGAATAATTAACACATTACATATGAACAGATGTATAGTAAAATTCAGTAAGACTCAAAAGTCGTAAATTTATGGCAATTTATTAGGAGGGCATTGTGCAGAGTCGCACTATAATATTATAATACTTTTCGCATTGTCATCATAGTTTAAAGAGCAATTTGAATTTTATTAGATTCATTTGATTTTAATACAGGGTATATTTGGTGCACATTGTTGGGTTTAAAATTTCAATATGATGGGACTGTTGAATTTAATCTTAAATCTAAAAAATGATACACCATATATTGATAGATAAATACATATATTACATTTTATTTATTACAAGATATTATTATAGTGCAAATCAATAATAAGTTCTAAGCAATTTATATTTATAAACATCCAACTCAATTTTTTTCACCTGTTGAATACAGTTTCTCCAGTTTTCAGCGGTTACATTTTTAACTTCCTTCTTTATCAACTCGATCACACCACTGTTTGAAGAAGGTGTTTTGTTGTGATCATGTACTTCTTCTTCTTCTTCTTGTAGTAGGACGAGGTCCTGTCAGGTCTGTCATCTGCCCTCTTGTGACGCCGATGTCCAGCTATCGTACCAGCGTTTTGGGGGCCTACCGATTGGGCGTCTTGTGTCTGGTTTCTGTGTTTTGGCCCATTTGGCAATCCGTTCTGGAGCCATTCGTTCTACATGGTCTCTCCATTGGTGGCGTCTTGCTCTTACCCATCTAACGACATCTTGTACTCCCAGTTCTCTTAAGGTATCTGTGTTGGGTATTCTATCGTGGAGTGCGGTACCCTTTATTGTTCGTAATATCTTCATCTCTGCTGTTCTCATTTTTCTCTTTGTTTGTGTTGTGTCTGCCCTTGTTTCTGCGGCATAGGTTAGTATGGGTCTGATACAGGTCTTGTAGATTCGCGTCTTACTTTCTATGCTCATATATTCATGATCATGTACATTAGACTAATTTATTTCATATCAACTCCACCGGATTAAAAATACAATAATACGAATTGCTTCGTGACCTGCCTCCTTTGAAATTATATCATAAACGTGATCCTTTAGAACTTTACACAATTTCCAACAATTGTTGAAAATTATAATTTTCGTGGAAGATTATGTCACGTCCGCACAAAAAGTCTTGTTTTCCACTTTTCTTATTACTGGAGGCTGGTATCTTAATTTTTTTGAGCAATACAGCTATTCAGTGGTACAGAGTTAATTTATTTTGAAACCAATATTCGAAAGCTACCGCGGTTGTATCGCAGTGATAGTTGAGTCTGGAAATCGAAATATTTTTGGCTGCTAAAAACTGACATTTTGGTATCCATCCTTCTCTGACCCCACATGTAATATACCTTCATTATACGGAGCTACGTGTAAAATTTTTTGAGCCAACAATCCATCCTTTACTGGTGGTATCATGAATGTCGTACCAAGTCTCATCTAAGTAGATTATCATTCGGTTTTCCCATCTAGCTGTATATATTTTTTCGAGTTATTCTATTTTGAGTTTCTGCAAGCGCTGTGACTTCATTATTACTTGTTATTTTGTCAATTCTTTTAGTACAACATATTTTAGGGGAATAACTAATCTCTCCATCAATTTCTTGGAACAATCTCCGTGAAGACGATAATCACATTGGCACTTTTTGTTATGCATACGTTCCATGAAGATTGCGGCGACTTGAGTCTTCTTCAAAGAAATCTTTTTTCTTTTGATTTTTTTAGGAGCTGTCAAATTATTCATATAAGTTTTATAACTGTAGTTTCAGGATGCTCGGTAAAGCTGAAGCCTCTTTCAATGAAAAGTATTTTCACTATCATTTTTGCCTCAAAGGGCAGACATTTGGGCCATTTGGTAGACATTTAAAAGACATTATCGAACTTTATAATACACACTGTTTCATTAGTCCGGGAGATAACGTTGCATTTTTCATGATGATTTCACTGCGATCAATTTTATGATAATGGAATAGAATTCAGCAGGCGTATCTAATGTGGGTGGGTTAGATAAAAAGTTTTGATCGTTTGAAAATAGAAAAAGTACAAAAACTTTTTCTTGTCGCTCAATAATTTATTGAGTCATTGTTTAGATGGTATAAAAAATTTTCGAAATAATCATCAGCATAGAAGAGATTATATGTACGCTGTCTTTATACACCTGATTTAAGAAAAAATTACCTTCGATTCATTTCAGGTCGTGTGAAATTAATACAGATGACTCGTTTTACCAATTAATTCATAAAAAAAATGTCAGTCAGTTATTTGAAGGTGCTAAGGTGGTGAGCAGGGGAGTTTCCACAATTTTGTATCAAGCCCACCCACCCTTCTGGAGTTTGCTGACTTTCAAAACACTGTATAACTTATAATAAACATTCAACTTTAATGTGACTTAATCGACCTGAAATTATTGTGTGATTTGCTACGCTGCCTCCCGGACTACATGTCTCGGAATGAACTGACACGGATAATGAGTGACGTTGGGACCATACATAAGGTACAAATGTAAGGGTAAAGTCTATACTATTGCATCTTATATATCAACTGGAGGCTTGTCACTTTTTTAGATTGTGAAAAAATCTATACTGAGAGTTGGATCAAGAGAAAATAGAAGAAATTATGAATAAAACTGCTAATAAAAGCAGATGTTCCACTATAACATCCAGTTGAGGAAACTGACAGCCAAGGATCCAGGGCCGAGAAAACAGCTGGACTATCGTCAACAATGAAATTAGAAAGAAACCAAAAAGAATATTAAAAAGGAGTAAATTTATAGTACTAACCTGAAGAAAAAAGAAAGAACTATTTTTTATGTCTTCCCGTGAAGTCCCACTTGAAAAATCGAGATCTACAAACCTATTTTACGACAGATGTGAATATTTAATGTAATAATTTTAATATATTTGAAATACTTGATCGATTTAATAACAAATACTCCACTTCTTATATATACAGATGAAAGATAATCACATTTCCCCTGAAAATGAATTCAATGAATATAACAACACTGTTATTATCACATAGTATTATAAATACTTGTGTAATGAGCTTGTAATTAAAAAAACTGCTGCGCTTCTTAGGCTTTTCCGATAGTTACCCGGAAATGAATGATTAAAAATCTTACCTTCTAAATCCAGTAGCAGGAAATGGGAATCTGAAACCAGTCGGAGGTGGCACCGCTACAGGTGCTGGCCCTTGAACAAGAGGCACTTGTCCAACAGGTGGAGGACCTTGAAATACAAATCCACTAGGAGACACTATATTACTAGGTACCACAGTGGGTAGAACTGTGCCATGGGGATGCGGTAATATTCCAGAATTTGCCATTAGAGGCGACATTGGACTGACCGAGCCAATATTAGGACCAGAGCTACCAGTAACAGGTGAATAAGGGGGTGGTAGATGACTATTAAGTAAATCCGGAAGCCTATCATTTTGGTTATTAACGTGAGTACTACTATCCACTGAGTATCTATTATTTAATCTCCTCTGGTGTCTTCTTTCACGTCGTTCTCTTCGTCTGTTTTCCCTGCTCGTTGTAGGTTGTTCGTTGGTAGGAGGAAGTATTGATATTTCATCAGTTTGTGCTTCAGTACTCGTAAATGTTCTAGTGGTGGATCTATTTTCGTTTCCCTGCTGCCTTACGGGAGAAGCTTGAACATTTGATTCAACCTGAACATTGGTTCTTAAAATGGGTTGATTATTAACAAAAGGAACGGTAGTACAATGTGAAGGTTTATTTTGAATAATCACTTGATTTGTCGATGTTTGAGGATAGAAATTATTTACTGCATTAGTATTAGTACTAGTGTTAGTTGAAGTAGAACTATTCTGCAAACCAGAAAGATTCGGTCTATCGATATTGCCGATACTAGCTTGAGTATTATGTAAAATAACTTGGGTAGTACCGACCACAAGAGAGCTAGTTGTAGATACTAAACTTGGGGGATTTCCTAGTGGAAGTACTTGAACATTCGATACTTCATTCCCTTGTACATTACTTAAAGTATTTAAGCAATGAATAGTAGGTACCGAAGAAATGACATTAACAGGTACTGCTCTATAAAAATTTACATTGACGTTACTGACATCGTTTGACACCTGCGTATTTATTTTTTGACTAAATCTAGAATTATTTATAAAAGTACTGGGTACCGTCGTGGTAGTAGTAACCGTTGTACTTTCATGTCTCGGTATGACTGGCACATTCTTGGGTACTGAAGTACTTCTGAAAGTATTAATTTGCTGTACGTTCGGATGATCAATTTGTGTAGTGTGTCTATAAATATTCGAACTCGTGGTTTGAGAACCGAAGACGTTGTTTTGACATTTGAAAAATTGATTAGATGGTTCCGATATATTCCTTGAGTGTTTCGGTACTAGAGTGCTACTATTGGTAGCTCTGGTCTGTATAGTACTAACAGGCACTGAGGAATATCTCGCGTGATTCGGTAATCCAACGACATTAGCCGTACTTAAATTTGTTTCGTTAATATTTTGAAAAATAGTTTGCGTCGTAACACTATTGTTCACCCCATTGTCACAAATTGGAACCGGTGAAGCGTCGATTTCTGGCGCACAGGACGAATTTAACGGAACACTAACTTGCATATCACAAAAGTTTACATCACTATCGCCGTAGACGTCGACTCGTGAAACACGCTGACTCGCAATCTCCGTTAAACTGAATACATCGCTTAGTCGAGTTGTTGAACGAATTGTACGAGGGTCATGTGACGTAAATACACGTTGTGATTGGTGCGTCACGATGGGTTCTCGCAGGTTAATAACCATTTCTGAATCCGAAGTCGACGATTGTAGATGTAGGTCTCTAAAACTGCATGGCTCTGAAGTACCATCATTCTTTGTAAGCTCTTCAAGGTCGTTGTAAGATGAAGATGGACTACTATAAGAGCTGAAAGAGAAATTTTTTTATTATTATATTTAAATTATTCATGTTTTTCATTAATCACAACATGCGTATTGATGTGTTATACGGGGTTATTTTATATTATTCAGTAAGTTGTTAGAAAATGAATAAAATCATAGTGGAATAATTTAACGAGTAATAGATAGTAAGTTTATGGTTCTAACGATAAAATTTTGTGATAAATTTATTTATGAATAATATAAATATAATCCATGATACCATTTTAGAGAAAACTTTGATTTTGAGAGATCGAGGAATCAAATTTTTCAGCTTTTTATCAATAAGTCAATAGTTCGCTTTAGAATACTAGAAATAATGGCAATATTGATATAGAAATAATAAAATAAATAAAGGAACCTTGAAAATAAAACTATAGGGAAATAATGACAAAAATCTAGAAATTCTAAGAAGGAAAAATATGGCTATGCCTAATAAGAAATATATTCTAAACGGTACATTAACAAACTTTATTGAAAATTGGAAATATGAACAGATTTTTAGGTTCAATAATATGTATAAAAACAATAGAAATGGAGTAAGTTACTGAAAGTCTCTAGAAGGGCATTTTTCCTGACGTACTTATATCAACTGGATTCGCAGTACATTTATAATTTGAGTATTCCAGGAAAAAAGGACGTACTGCAGTGTATTCATAAAAATAGGACGCAATTCATCTTATTTATTACAATAGTCAATATACAGGAGGGTGTCTTATAACTACTTAACTACTTTAGTTGAAAAAAAAATACATTATACTTATTTTTATATGTATTTATATATTATAAATGAAAAGATAAGAAACATTTTACTTTTTCAACACAAAATTGTTTAAATGACGGTCCTCACATTGAAGGTACTCTTCAAACCGTTTGTGTACATTTTCAAAAACTTTTTGAAGAAGTGGTCGAGGAATACTCCTTATCTTTTCTTCAATATTGTTTCTTGAATCTTGTCAACTTTCGTGGATTATTCTGGTAGACCACGCTCTTAAGATAACGCCACAAGAAAAAATCAGGTGGGGCAAGTCAGGGCTATTCAATATCAATTCTTCGTGAAATCACCTTTTCTGGGAACAATTCATGCAATGCAGTTGAAAAGTTATAAAAATGTGCCTGTTCGCTGAAGAACATTGAAATTGTTAAATCTCTCTAACATTGCATTCACAAAATTCAATCTTATAACGTAATCATTTTCATGTAGAGCTTGCACAATCTGAATTTTATAGGCTTTTAGGTGTAATTCAAATCGCAGTATGGGATGAATTGTCGCTCTTGATAATCCCAGTTGAGTCGAGGCTCTCGGCTTACATAATCTGCTACTGACTGAATGTTTCCAGGCGATCTTGCTGTCCTTGGACGGCCGTGATGAATTTCGCCAATAGTGTTTCCAGTACGTCATGATGGCAACTAAAAATTTAAAAAACGCGCGCCCCCCGCGCCTTGTTTGCTTCTCAGTCACTCTTGAAATACTTGGATCGTTTTTTAGAAATACGTAAAATACTCATTTTAGTATTTGAAATTTGTAAAATCAATGAATCAAAAATGGTAGCATCTTTTATATCAACGAGAATTTTCCATCTGGCGTCTAAACCTTTAAACTTCTTCAGAAGTGAGGATTTTTCCTGTTTTCCCTGACATGTCCAATTTATACTAAATGTAGTTAATGAACTTAAGCTAAAACAATTTGAAGGTAGTGGAGGTATTGATCCAAATGTTGCTGGGTTACTAAGAAACCGTAGAACTATTTATATTCATAATAGTGTTGTTGATGATTGCATTCAAATTATAATTGTTAACGTTAACCAGACGAATTTTTATGAACTCAGCAACTTATGGATAGTGATATCGCTCCACAATGACGCCTACACGAATGGAATCCGGTAAGTGAAGCTGAAATGAAGACATTTTGTGGACTGATACTATGAATGAGATTGGTATCTACAGTTGCAGCCTGGTAGGGACTACTGGAGCCAAAAATCTACGTATGAAGTTAGATTTGGTAAATTGAAAACGTCTCTAGATCGATTTGAATTCATTTTAACAATAGTTCATTTCTTCAACAACGAAGAATGTCCAGAAGGAGGTAGTTTATATAAAATACAAACAGTAGTCGATATGTTCGTATACAGCAGTCAACTTGCATGGATAAAACAGTGTTTTCCTTTAGAGGACGACTTATTATGAAACAGTACAATGAACTAAAACACGAATACGAAATCAAAGTGTTCAAATTACAAAAATACGTAGTAGTATGGGCTACACCTAGAACTTAAAAGTTTATGATGGTAAAAATGCGGGTGACCTGCTGAATAAGGGTAGAGTAATGGTAACTGATAGACTCAGCTAATAGACTATTACATGATAATACACATTTGCCTAAGGGCGTGGTAGCAATGAACATGAAGATGAAGAAAAGAGATAAATACTATAATAACGAAAATGAAATGAACATGGGATAACAATTTTAATTTCAAAACCTCAAAGAAACGTACATAAGACATTCAACAGAGCAACAAGAAGTAGATATAGTGAAAGAACTAAGCTAGAACTTAAAATTATTTTAGATTATAATAAAGGTAAAGAAGTTGATATTTCTGATCAAATAAATCAGTGCAACAAATCTTAGCATAGGTAAATCTCTAAAGTGGTGACAAAAACTAGTTTTTGAATTACTACTTAGTAGTAAATGAACATAGTAGCTGCTTTCCTTTACATCAAAACTCAGATTAGTCTCACTTATGGCATCATATTCAGTTCAATTACATTCCTTTCCAGTCTCCTAAGTGAGATTTACCAGCAATCTGTACAAGCTTCAGACCGTGTGCTTTAGTGAGTTTTGTGAACTCAGATTTAAAGTGAGGTTGAGGACGTCACCTTGTCATATTTTGTCATCAAAATAAGCAAGTACGTAACGTACATAATACTAAATGATTGCAAACTGTCATTGATGTAAATAATCTTTTAAATAATATTATTTTAATTACGTCGTTTCTTTCGCTGCGAGTAACAGACAGTTGGATCACCAATGATAATAGTGAATTTTATTACGCGTTCCTTTCATTCACTGAGCAGTGATGTCATTATCTGAGTACAACATACTCAGCAGCAGCAAATATATACAAAGATATCCATAATTGATTTTAAAAAATATCTTGTCGAGCAATTGACTTGTAATATCGAAAATGTTCCATTAACTACATCAAATTTAAAACATCATTTACACATCAAGTCATATAATGAGGCGTTTTTGTTCCAACTGTTATATTATCCCAAAGAGATGGAAGAAAGGCGGGTCAGAATAAAACAAAAAAAGTAACAACGTTCTGTGCCGGATATGTTGGAGAACCACCAATGTGTTACGTTTTGGATTTACAAAATTTAAACAATAGACAATTATTATTCGACCCTATATTTTGTTTTGACCCGGGGACGACATATTTATGTGAACATAAAATTCGCTGCCCACTCAAAAATACTACAGAGGATATTTCATAAGTAATGTCGGTTTACATATGTGAAAGTTCCTATTCCTCAATTTAAATATTTTACTAATTCTATGAAGAGTAGTACAATCGCTTTACTTGCTCCTAATCATTCTGTTTTTGTTTATTGAGGACGCAGTACGTTTTCATAATAAATAGTACGGAGTGTGTTAAACATGAAATTCGTGTATTCTTAAAGACATTATCGGAAACTTCCAAAAACAGAAAGGAACGACTACACCGTTCCCAAAGCGTATTGAGCAATCAGCCTCTACTGAAAATAATAGAGATATTACTGGATCGGTATTTGAAGGAAAATATGTTGGTCGTAATACCATTACATGCTCAACAATACCATTTGGCAAATCCACGGACTTGGCTCAGGTGAAGAAAATGGAGAGCTCATTAAGCTGTGGAAAAGTCGGACATTGAAGGGGCATTCGACAACATTTACTTAAACAATACAAACTCTGTTTCTTAAGATGGATAAGGGCAATGCTCTCAATCAGCCTAGTTTTGGCGGAATTAAACAACGTAGTTGTCGAGACTGTAGCGGCCAAGGTACATGGTACACAAACGGCTTCAGGAGGAATGGCTTGGCCGGAGCAAACATCTGCGGAGGACACCCCAAAATAAGCGAATCTTTTTCGCTTGGGGAACATTTTGCCGTCTTACTCGAAGTATTCTGTGATGGAACACGGACACGCTTCCATACAAGCTATAACGGCCGAAAAGGTGTGCTCTAGGTTAGTGCTGGTGTGCAAGAAAGTCTTACAAAATCTCTAAGATCCAGCTCGTTTGGGTGGTCGGTCACTCGGGCAACAAAAGCAATGACGAGGTGGACTCACTCATCAGACTGGGGTCGGAGAACTCACTCACAAGAGTGTTGCTATCGCCTCTCTCTTAACGGCCCACTTGCAAGGTGGGCTCGCCAGAGATATCTGGCAATACACAAGCGAAGGCACACATAGATGGACCTTGTGCGTCTTAAACCAAACAACTGCTCCAAATGGGCGCGAAATACAACTAGTGACCAGACTTTTAACCGGATTCTGTCATCTAAGACGCCATCTCCACATCCCTGTAAATCATGGTGGAAAAAATAGATCTGAAAATAGATGTAAAATTTGCGAATGGAATATAATAAATTCCCACAGAAAATTAATAAATCAGGATATATTGGGATCCCTATACAAAAAAAAATAATACAAATGTAGCCAAGTATCATTTACTGTACCCTATATAAAAAAATTACCAAAACTTGGTCAGGACGGTTTCTCAGAAACTCAAAAAATTTGACCAGTACAGTTACTTTATATGCTTTATAGCATCAGGGGATGGAAGAAAAAGGAAAATCAATCAGTTACCAAAACCCTCGTGACATTTTTGGAGACCTCTTTCCCTTTATGGTATGTTTTCGAATTTTTTTTGTCTGAAGTCTGAATATTTATTTTCCAATCCGTGACAACGGTTTTTCGAGTCGAAATTCTCCACTAAATTATCACTCAAAAGCGATATCAAAACTTGTGAAATTTATATAGGTGTTTCTGGTCTACTTCCTTTATAAGAAAGGCTGAAAAAAACTCCTCCGAGCGATGCCACAATGCCTAGTTTCAACTACTTCTTAAAATTGATATTTTTCTTCCATTACTAAGACGGAAAAGATCAAGTTTTACTGTCCTTTGCAACTTTCTCCGATGGAGATCTCCACCACCAACAATAAACATTTCGTTCGAACTATGTCCTCACTTGTATAGAGGTTTGCCTATATAATAAGACCCAAAATATATCTAATAAATTTCTACTTTTATTTCGAGTTGTCTATGCAAAAGAAACGGAGGGTAAAGTCTTTCCCTTCCCCACTTAAAAGTTCACAAACAAATTACCAGTAACAGCTAAAGGCACTCAATTATATCCTCAACCACACAAACGTAATTCTATCTCAGAAGTGTCACCCATGCAGCAAAAACTGTAAACCAATATAAAACCCATAAATCCCTACGAGCTAAAATTTATATCTCGCAACTTAAGTGACCAGTTTGGTGAACTTCTATCATCATTACGGGTAATTCCACAAGTTACGGTTACATTCTTATTCCAAACCACCGGATAAAAATCAAAATTAAGAAGAGGAGTACGATCTAGAAGTTACACATCATAACTAAAGCAATTTCAGGAGTGGTTGCATTCTTAGCTAAATTATTGCGTGCGAAAAATTGAAATTCAAAAGTTGTGGGTCAATTTTTGGCATCCAAGCTGAAACAATGGTTCTACCAAAGTATCAAACAGCTCGCTGAACGTTGGGTAAGAGCTATAGATAACTTCGAATACTGAGGCTTTTTTATATGATAATTTAGGGAAAAAATAAATTGAAAGTTGAACCGTTATTATTTATGAGACAACATTCAACGAAAACGAGATCCATACTTTTGATGTCTCTACTACATATACCACAAAAGAGTTCAGCGAATTTTCCTTAAAACTTTTTCATTCTACACTACTTGAAAAAATTGAAATATACAATAAACATATTGCTGAGTCGATTTTTTCAGTAATAATTCTAATGAAGTTCTTTTAATGCCTTTTAATATCAACAGGAATACACGATTCATTACTATGCCTAATTATGTGAAATTAATATTGAGCACTAGCAAGAACTTTTAAAAAAATGCGTGAACTGTAAAAAATACTGTTAATTGGCAATTGAAGTGATTTACAATCTTTAAACAGAGTATAACTTTTATCTTCAATATCATAATACGAAAGTTATACAAAAAACTTTGTGTGATATATTTGTGTTAAGAGTAATTTTATTTTGTTAATAAAATAGATTGAATCTCTTCGTTTTTTTCGCAACCTTTTCATCCACAAAATAAAATGTTACTTAAAATGCTTATGTAATTAGAAGCTATTTTTTGTTTTTAAAAATACCAGTTTTTTAATACTTATTTGGTTAACTCACCTAAACGGAGAAATTGACGGAGAATTTCTCGTAGTTCCCTGGTATTCATAGGGCTGCCACAATAGAGAATTTAAAGCTTCTTCAACGTTTTGATGAAAACTATTTCTGCTTTTCTTCGAATTTTCTATTCTACTGTTATTGCAGAACTGAGACGACGTATTTGTTGAATTATCACATTGGTCATTCACCGAATTTGAATTATTCAGATAACCAGAGGCACTTTTTTTCATATACTCGTCGTATTCGTAGTTGTCCATACTCAAAGTTTTTACGTTCAATGTTTTCATTGCATTTATGTTGGTCGTCTCTCTGCAAAAAAAATACTAATTTACTCAAATGATCCAAGATACGTAAATAAATAAAAAAATTAATAACCTCAATGATACCTAAGTCAACAATTAAACCACATACGAGGGCTGTTTGACCGAAAGTTACTTTTCAATGAAATATTAAAAAAAATTTCAACTCTACACATAAAGTCCAGCAAGATTGATTACAAATCTATTCCAAAAATAATTTTTTAAAATATCTACGTTTGTGTCACTTCTTCATTTTTCTGAAATAGTTTTCCACCTTTTAATATTTGATAGCCAGCAGGAGGAGGCATATCAGGTGACTATGGCTAATTAGCCAATAAATCGTGACGTAATTTGGCTAAGTTTTTTACAACGATAGAGGAACAATAGGGAGGCGCATTGTCATCATCAAAATTTTTTCCTTCTATAAGTTTAGTCGTTTTTTTCCATCCGGCATCAAAATATGTTAGCAAATCAACATAATATTGGACAATTATCGTTTCAGTTTTTTCTAAATAATCATTAAGATTACACCTTAGGAATCTCAATGACCATGAACTTTTTGACGGAAAAACAATTTTTGCTTTCCTAGAACTCTGCTGTTTTTTGGGTAGAATGGTGTACCTAAGACTCATCTACTGTAACAGATTGACAGAAACATTCACTTGCGTTAGGTTATGTTGGGTTTAAATATGTCTAAATAATGTATGTAACAAACGTTTTCGGAAAAAACTTGTAGAGTGCAATTATGAAACAAAGAAATAATATTGACAATTCATTTAATCATCATTTTTTCTCATGGTATATAGTTAAAAATAAACACAATTGGAATTATACTTGAAGGGCCATTTTCCTCAATGGCTCGTAATTTTATGCTTAACGTGCTGCATCATCTACGGGACGGTGTCATTGTCAATTACCGTCCACTTTTCTGCTCAAAACTTTTCCTGTGCCTGGGGAACATTTGAGGGAATTTTTTCTTCTTTCAGTACAAATGGTACGTCGTAAGCCTCTAACCAATCTCCTCTTATTCTAGCGTGATGACAAGGGGCTGGATCCGGCCAAAATGTTATTTCGTCATTGGGTTGAACTATATCTTAAATTTTTTTTTCGTTTTATATTTCACTTCATTGGGACATGTCATCCTTATAAAATCCCTCTGTGCCTTCAATTTCTGAATGTGATCAGGTGAAATATTGTTCGCCATCCATGATCACAACTCTGTTCTCTGTTAACTCATTTTCAGTATATTTTGTACACTCCTTTCTTTTCTGATGTTTAAATCCCTTTCTCATTGGTTCTCGACTGAAGATCATGTGACAAACCTGAAATCGGAGAGCCAACCTTCATCTCAATGTTCCTAATTTGTCTTTTGCACATTCCACTAATCTATTTGACTGAAAATTAGTCAAAGCTTTATGCCGCCCACTTTTTGAAAGGTATTTCTTGTTTACATTCACTTATTGTTTTATAAACGATCGAAAGTACAATTTTCTACTCTCTAAACATATTCACAATGTCAGTTTCACTGTTCAACTGAACTGTATATACGTCTCCGGATATCTAACTTGTACGCCACAACTAAGTTAAAGTTCAAATGACATATGAAAATTGAAACATTATCAAATCTGTGTTTTCTAAGGCAAGTACAAGGTATCGAACTTTAAGCTACCATAACAAATATAAGTTGCTGAGTCAAAATACAACAAACTTGATTATTTCACTGAACTGATGATTTCGCAGAATTGTGTGTTTTGAGTTTAGTTTGGTGGCATTTATTTTCGTATATAAGATTGATTTATAATCAATATTTCACACTGTAATCCAATTAATGTTGTACAACTGTTTCAATAAAGTATCTTGTTAAAAAATGACTTTAGGGGCAGTAACCCTTAATTGGCGCAGTCAATAGTTTAGTGGAAGAGTCCTTAGTGATTTAACGTTTGTCCACTACAAAAAACTTTTGTGAAACATTTTAGTTCATCCACAAATATTAGAAGACATTAAAAAGTAATTGGAATTTGAATCTACAAATTATAAGAAGAAAAATTATAATACGACAGTTTTTGAAAAATATTGAGGTTAATCCAAAAGTGTTAGAAGAAACTAGAGTGAAATTAAAACTCTAATTATAAGATGAAATAATAATAAGTTAAGATAAAGGGAAAATTTATGGAAAACTTAGAATTTCAAGCTACTAGAAGATAGAAGTAAGCTCATTTAAAAAATTAAAAAACTGCAAAGTTTTTGAAATAATTATAATAAATGTAGAAAAAAATCTTTTTGTATAGATAACATCAAAAACCTGGAGGAAATATTTAAATTTCACTCTTTTCCCAAATCGCGCTCTGGAGACCACAGTTGAATCTAAATCGAAATTACTGCTGATACATGAAGATTTTATGTCCCCGTCTTCATTTAGCAGTTCAGGTTTTGTGTCATAGTATTGCTTCAGATGAGCAGATTCTGTATCTCCGTGTTCCTTTAGCAGAGTAGATCCTGAGTCGCCTTATTACTTCAGAAAAGTGGATACCAATGTTTCTTCAAAAAAGAATTCTCAGAAGCAGAATTTAAATTGACACATTATCTTCACTCATTAAATTGAGATTTTGGGATATTAACACCAACTTTGCGGGACGTTCCTATGTCAATATAATGTCTCATTTTTGTTTCAATATTTCATTTGTATGAAGCAGTTATTGGTGGAATATGTGAAACAATTTTGTTAATTATTATAATTAAAATGTGTATATCGGGTTTATTCTATTAACCTATATTGAAAGAGTCGAGCAGAAACTGTTAGCATGAGAGAAATTATCTTTATAACTGCGGCAACTAGCATAGTGACGTCTACAATCACACCATCGTTTTATTAAATTATAAATAGTTCATTAATTTATTATAAGAGCTTTTATATTACAAAAAAGCTCAAAATTGAATAATAAATCATGTTTAGAACAATTTAGTAATTTGATCCATATGAAAAAACATATTCAAACTCTGAAGCTCTTTGGAAATGCAATTCTAGAAGTGGGGACCAAAACTGGTATTTACAAGAATAGATATGACAGAAAAGTACGTAAGACTCAAAAAATTTAGAACGAAATTGGAGTAATATCAGTAGATATTAGAGGAGAACTATTATGTACTAATTAATTAATTATTCAATAATTTTATTGTACAACTATTCTCTGAATAAATTATATTAGGTACTTCTGATTCTCCCTGTATAAGCATTAGGCACTTAAAAATGTTACTGCCAAATTCATTACCAACACTTTTTTATCTAAAATGAATTAGTGGCAGAATAATTAATCTGTTTCATCAAAATTAACTAAAAATAATTTTGTGCCTTTTGCTTTACATAAGAATTAAGTGCTTATTGAGTGCAAGAGATTTTTCTCAAAAAGTATTCCATATTCAACATTTAACCATCAAAGCTTCCTTGAATGACTTTTACTCCGATGACCTCTCAAGAAGTGGTGGATCTTGATTTTTTCCTCAACTCATAATTTAGGCTCGGTTAGGTTAGCCTTAAGTGCTCATTAAATGCGAGAAGAATTTTATATTCAACTTTTAACTTCGAAAATTTCTTAAATGACTTTTGTTTCGATGACCTTTCTATAATTGGTGGATCTTGATGAGACGGTTGCTTATTCCAATATAAAATCGATTTTAAATAAGATTTTACTTTGAAACATGTTCCAGTGTCATCTTTTATGGCTACAAGTTGAATGTAAAATTATTCTTGACTGGAATCTCTAACACTCAATGAGCACTTGATCCTGTTAGAATGAATTATTGCTTAGACCATTGGATGATGCTCGATTAAATATCAAAAGCTAGAAAACTAAGCTAGATAACTAACCTAACCTAACCTTACCTAACCTAACCTAACCTAACCTAACCTAACCTAATCTAACCTAACCTAACCTAACCTAACCTATATTATGAGTTAAGGAACAAAATAAATATGGAATGATTTTAATTACGATCATTGACATTGGAACAAGCACCCGACTCATCAAGATCCACCACTAGTGATGTCATCCAAGTAAAAGTCTGTTAAGAAATTGTTAAAAGTTGAATATGGAATACTTGCTGAGAAAAATCTGTTGCACTTTATAAGCAATCAATTCCTATGTGAAACAAAAGGCACAAAATTGTTTTTAGTTAACCTGGTTAACATTTTTTTTAATTTTTCAAAACCTTTTTTTGATTTGCGCACCTAAAAGCCTTCTATTTTTTGACATGGGCCAACCAATTTCATAGGATTCAACCGCGTTCTGTAGTAAATCGAAATATAACAATAAAATAATTGGTGAAAAAATTGATATCACACTTCTAGAAGTGTTTTCTACTACATTTTTTTAAAGCTCTAACATCAGTGATAATAATTCTCCTATATAATTATCTCTTCGATTACCTTTTATTGAAACGAACAGGCGACTTAGTCAAACAAAGTAATTTAGGTAAACTTTGTTTTAAGCTAGTTTTTTCCATCTTTTTGACGGCGACCTGTACATTTTTGTTGAGATCCTCTGTCAATTTCGTTTCTACTTCAAAGAACTCGTTGCCGTCGAAGTTTCTAGGCAATGGATTCGAGTTCGAACAAAGATACGGTGAATGTTTGTCGTTCGGGTTACTGTGCCATGTAGACTTCGAGCTCGATTTCCTGTTTAATAGTTTTAAACCCGTAGCCGATGTTGGGGAATCAGGCGGACGGCCTTTTTCCGGGGTTTGACTGAAAGTTGCCATTTAATCATCGGGTTTGATTAATTAGATCATTTCTGAAAACAAAAACGAAATAATTAGAATTCTGATATAAATTCGAAAAATTTAATAAGGAAGAAGAAGAAAGGGTACAGCTCCGCTTTTAAATTTAGAGCAACGTTAAAAAGTGAGACATCATTGTTTTTAACGATTAATCTTGAAGGTTAAGAAAAACGGTAATTCAATTATGCTCGAATTTCTCAAAATCCCGTATACATAGTAATAAATCATCTAAAAATCAATTTCCTATTTTCAGAGTAAATGTTAATGGCACATTATCGAGAAGCACAAATCCGATTAGGCCAATTTGTCGCATGTTTTCACAGGTAGCATTCAAGGTTACAATCTTATTAGTCATTTCTGTTACTAACGTTTTAATATACTAGTGAGGCTTTTTTACTGTAGAAAAGGTCATCATGCACCATAAACATGAAGAGAAATTTGTTCTTTATCAAGTGTGGGATAATAAGAACTTGCAGAAGTAAGTTTATCCTCAAGGAATTTTCGGCAATATTATCCAAAATTATCTTTATAGAAAAGTTATGCAACTACTAGTATGGGCAGGTACATGTCTTAAGCTGTGTTTATGTTAGAGCTGCGATAAACGATATTAGCGTTTTAATAGCGAAAAAATTTAAACGTGGTGGTACAGACACCGATAATGGAGAGCGCTCTGATCGTCCACTTGAGGTGGTTACTCCAAAAAACATAAAAAAGTCCAGAAATTCGTTATATCTAATCGTAAATTGAAATTGGTTCAGACAGCTGAGGCCGTAAAAATATCAGAAGGCAGTGTATTTACAATTATGCATGAATATTTGACCATGAGAAAGCTTTTCACAAAGTGGGTGAAGCGTTTACTTACAGCCAACCAAAAACAACAACGTGTTGATGATCCAGAGCAGTTTTGTAGTGTGTAATAAATCAGATTTTTGTGTCGATATGTGACAATAGATGGAACATGGATCCATCACTCCAGAATAAAAACGAGCATCATCTGAGTGGACTACAACCGGTGAACCACGTCCGAAGCATCCAAAGGCACAACAGTCAGCTGGGAAGGTTATGGCTTTAGTATTTTGGTCTATGTCGAAAAAAAAAACCACTGTTTCACCAAGACAATGCATCGATTCACAAGTCGATGGCATAGATGGTTCAATTGAATGAATTAATTTCAAATTGCTTCCTCATTCACAGTATAGTCCAGATCTGGCGCTCAGTGACTACTGATCTTCAGGTCAAATGAAGAAGCAGTTGCTGAAACTTAAGCCTATTTTAAGGCGAAAGACAAATCCTTCTACAAGCACGTCACCGAGAAGTTAGAGAAGCGTTGCAATGATTTTATTGCTCCTGAAGATTATATTGATGAATAAAATCGATTTTTTGCAAAAAAAATGTGTTTTTCTTAGTTATTCTATTTCCATCATCATATATTCCATAAATTTTGCAGGGTGTTCCCTCAATTGTTTATGATGTTTAAGATGATAAAATTCTCCAAACATGTACCTTGTATTTATAGGGTGTGCAGAAAAGTTGCTCTGCTTTTGTAACAATATAATATTTAACTGCATTTGAATCTGAAAGTATTCCTTCTTCAGAATCAGTCGTTTACTACAAAGCACAGATCGCCGCTATGGTCAAGCCTTACTATAAACGGCATTGAGAGATAGAATTGATTTCCGCGCCCTACATATATATATATATATATATATATATATATATATATATATATATATATATATATATATATATATGTATATATATATATATATATATATATATATATATATATATATCGGTGGGGTGTGTGTAACATAATCTAGATAATTACCAAATTTTCTCATACGACCTCTCGTTTCTGAGTTATGGGCCTTTAAAGCTGCGAAATCAGAACTTACATTCAAATATATTTTCTAAATTATACATTCGAACATTATGAATTTTTAATGGAAGATGTCCATGTAGTGTGTTTCGACGGAATAAATAATTCTACACCACTATATGAAAGCCAGGGGCAGCTCATGCCCAATGGTTAACAATTCGTAACTTCTACTGAAATATTCAATAGATTTGTCAACAAAAAGGTATTTTGGTTTAGGAGATGTGTATATTTTTAGATTGTTGTACATGCCATGAAAAAAAGGGATATGAAAGGGACAGAGAAGTTGGTCTTGGAGAATTCTATGAATAGTTGTCGTTGATACGTTAAATTGTAGTGATATTTTACGTACGCTAGTTGTGGGATAAGTATCAACTACATCAAGTGTATTTTGCTCTGAAGCTGGTATAGTTCGTTGTTGATCTTCTGTTTCCCGTAAGCTGCGATCAACCTGTATTTTCAATAAATAATTACAAGTTATGATAATTTCCTTCAGAATCTCTCTTTGGAATGTACATCGATTTATAAATCTATATAACTCCTAAACCATAGATTTTATGGAGTTGAACAAACAGTACATTTTTGTTGAAAAATCAATTGAAAGATTCATTTTCTCTATTTTTTGATTGTACAAGTTGTCCCTGTAGTAGTTACAGCAAGTGCAAACCCTGGTCTTCAGTTAGTAGTGTAGAATTATTTACTCCGAAAAACACAGTACATTGCCATACGTAATCATCCATCAAAAATACATAATGTTCGAATGTATAATTTAGAAAATAAAGTTCTGCTTTCACAACTTTTAATGCCTATAACTCAGAAGCGAGGGATCGTATGACAAAATGTTTTTATGTCACAGCATTTTTTTCACGCAATCTACTCACTCCCGAATTCTTTACATCAAGTCCCGGAGTAACCTGTAAATTAACATAAATGCAAATTATAAGATTTTAAGTAATTAATTCGTATATTTCACCTACTTATTATCGGCTCATGTGGTGTCATGAAAAGCGAGAAAATGAGCGAAATTTCAAGTCTATGGTTTGACTAAAAGTGAATGAAAATTTGATTATAAAATTCCATCTAACAGACAAACAAACTGAATAAGTTAAATAAAGTGTGGTAAAAATAGTGCTTGAGTGAAATTTTGATTACTTCACACTCAATATAGATATTCATTTGATAGAGAGAGAACGTCATGTTTCCAATTAGTAGAGTCAGAATATGTATATAATGAACTTTCTTAAAATTGTTGGTGTGGATTATCTGTTGAATGTCGCAGGTTACGACACTGTATTGAAAACCATTTTAATTAAAATGAGCAGCTCCTGAATATGTCTGCTTGATCCAAATTTCACTCTATAACATATTTAATTAATAGCGTTCACAAAGTCATTCAACCACGTCAAAATTTAATGAAAAATAAATTTTAAATTTATAATTAATAACGCGTCACGTCAGCCGATGAAAATGTGTTCGCTTTTTAATTAAATACACTGTAATATTTATTGTTTTATTGTTGGAATTCTGTATAATACTATTTTTGTATTTTTTAGAATTTCAGGATGTTCACTGAATAAAATGAAATTGTTTTGAATAGTACAGAAAATATTTTTCAAGCTTGTGGAAAATTCTACATACATAGTAAAATGTGTACCCAGATAAAAGAAAAAAAATTCTTGATTCTAATTTTAATTTTTTGAAGTTTAGTCCTACAACAAAAGAATAATTTAAGTTTTGGAAAATCCAGTAAACCTCTGTAAATTTATCAGAAAACCTTTTTATCTTCTTTCTTTTTATTGTAGCAAATATGAGAAAAATATTATTTTTTTAATATGTCACTTTCATTTGGACTATATTCTTATTGAACTATCTGTCTGAACTATCTATTTTTCCTCATACAAAGAAATCCATTATTTCAAGGTCTGGGTATATTAAGGCCATTATGTCACATTCATTTTCCCAAACCATTTTTCACCAAATTGATTAGTTATCCAGTTAGTAATCGTTTGTAAAGAAAAAGCCGTAATGTTGAAAGAAATGATTCTGTTTAATATTTAAAGAAAGTTCGTCAATAGATTTGCAGAATTTCTAAGTTAACTGATTTAATGTTTCTTCAATAAAGGAATGTCTGGTAATTCCTAGCTCGTATGACAAAGCACAACAAACATTCATTTTTTTTGCCTTATTGTTTTGATTATGTAATGAGGATTGCCTTTGCTCCAACAGTTTTGTAAAGATGGTACACCATTTGTAGTAGAAGTCCTTTTCTCAGAAAGAATAATATTATTGAAATTTATTTTTTCTAAAATTAGCTAGAGACAAACAGAACAACAAACACATTCTCTCGTTCCCTATTAAGTACCTCTCTATGACCCAGTTTTTTAAATTCCAAATTTTTAATATGTAATGAGCATGTATTGATTAAGGTGCTGTATTCACGTCTTCTTGAAAATCTTCTATTCCACTATCTATGCAGTTGGACTTTTATTATTATTATTATTTTCAAAGAGTCTCTATTGTCAAGTTCGTTGAAAAGATATATCACTTAGTTATTAATGTGCTTGAACTGTATAACTTTTGGAACGTATTTTCTGTGCATCAGAAAACATTTGAGTGAATTGTGATTCGTTCATTTAGCCTGGTTTAACCAGGGGATTCTTCTCACCCTGACAGATCCGGCTGCTACCTTATTCGGAAATCATCAGGCCATCGAAGTCTGAGAGCCATGAATTTCTAGGATATATATGAGAAATAATTATTCCTACCAACCAGGCTAGCTGGGGTGGGTTGGATAGGGTGACATGTTTGCATCATGATTGTATTTCCTCTATCATTGATGTAGGGTTATACCGCCCATATTCGGTTTGCTAGAGCCTCGTTTGCGAGAAACAGGGTATACCAAGTCTATTCTGGACAGTGGGTGAAGTTGGCCTGAGTAGAAGCAATTTCTGAGTCATATGATGGGATCTGCATGTATTGATTTTGAAGCAAATAAAGTGAGGTGAAATTATTTTTGACTTTTTTTGCTGTTTGTCATATTCCTCTCTTCAATAAAGCTCCATCTCTTAAAAATAGTCCCCCTAAAATAAAACCTACTATTTAATATAAAATTCAGTTCAAAGCGCGCAACCGGAGGCAATCCAATTATTTGTAAAACCGGAGTAATTACCGACATTTCGGACCTCGATAAATGGATTCTTCGACCTTAAGAAGGCTTAACTTACTGTTTCTATTATGATTCTAGAGCGGGTAGCCTACAGAAGTCTATCCAAATTACGAACGTGTCTCCGCCCTAGAGCCGTTCCTGCCAAGATGTATTGAAATTCTAAAATTCGGCGAAAGCTTGCCTTTGACTTACTCTTTATAAACCACGGAATCCGTTTGATGTTTGTTTTTTAATATACGTTTTTATATCAAGCAGTTGATTTACATGGTTTCTTTTCGATAATTTCTAGGAAGGAGTATCTGTTTATTTGTTTTGTTTCTTAATTTTTCTAGAATTTTCAATATTCGTTTGGATATATAAACCGTTCAATTTAGCGCAGTTTAGTTTCAGTTTATAATAAATAGTCGTAGTGAACAGAACGAATTAGCACAGTAATCTAAGAATTTGAATAGATTATTTAATTTATTTAATTGATAGTGATAAGTGAATTATTATTAGTTAGTTAAGTGTGGCGTATAGTATTTAAATAAATTAAGACGGTGTTTATTAATTAACTCCACAAACAGAAATCGTACAAATAAATAAGAAAACAAATACATTATTATTTATGTATTAGATCCTATTATTAACAAATATAATGTTCATTAATCTTAGGGACTGGAATATATTAATCCTTGTTTATGTTTTTTCTCAATTCCTTCCATGTACTTACACCCTAGGGGGTACAACTGTTTAGTTTAGTTTTTTAAAAATGTCACTTTTCTTATATAGTCAATATTAAACGCACCTTACAGATGCAACCAAAAAATAATAATAATAAATGCAAGATCAGAACCGTTTGATACAATTTTTGTATACATTGCATTAACGGAATCAAATAAGATGTAAGTATATGCAAAAATAAAGATCTGTTGTCCTAAGTAAGTTAAGAATTCACTTGAATTTAATGTCAATTATTATATTAAATTGAAATGAAGTGACTTAACGATCATTGTACGTCACTCTCGCTTCTGATCATTGACACACATCCTACTTTTCTCCAAGCGGTGTTTGAAAAATGATATCCTATCCTTCTGGTCATGCAACCCATAATACAGCCATGTATCACATTAAAATGTAATTTATTATCCAGTGTGAAAAATTTTTCGGCAATTTATACATAATTTATAATTAATTATATTATTTTATTGTATATTATTTCTATTATTTATTCATAGGTAATTTGTATTGATTTTCCCCAGCTTTCAATTAACATATCGACATGAAATATCGCATATTTTCTCGATATCTTTGACAAAATTCATGATTTAATATGAATATTGGTGAAATATTTAATAACATAATAAATATATGATACAGATTGTTGAAGAATTTTGAAATCAAACTTTTTCCAATAGATGGTAATATAAGAAACAAACTCAATACAGCGTTACTAATTTTAAAGTGATATTTCTAATTGAATGAAACGATGAAAAAAAAATTAAGTATATTAATAGCATTGGCACCATTTAAATTTTTGTTGGCTGTTAAATATTATGAACTAAATTAAATATATGAAGATTGTGCTCAACAACAAATTTCATAACGATATTTTGTGACTTAAATTATATATATTTAAAATAGCTTCAATAGCTTAATGGTTCGTGAGCAAGATATCAACATAAAACATAACAATCAATTAATTCTTAAACAAACTGAGAAAGAGCAGCAATTTAGCAAGATACAGATACACTTGTCGGCAGCTATTATAGAGTTGAACTAACCTAACTATTATTATTTTGTACTTTTTATTATGAGATCATAATGCCGTAGCTATATGCAAAAATACTAATAGAAATACCAAAGGAACGGGTATTAAATACTTTGATTTCCAAAAAAATAAGACGAAGCAGTGGATAGGACCCTGTGGTCGAGAGAATAAAATTAACTCAAAATATAGTAAATCCATGTCGTAAATAACAAAATAACACAAAAAAATTCTTTTCTTTTCTTTTCCAATAATTATACTTATTTTATGTTGTTGTCGATTCATTCGTAGAATTATTACCAAAAACTTTTTCATTCTGGTTGGAAATATTCAGATACCCTTTATTTATGTGTTATTTATTTTAGCGCGTGTTTGTTGCATTCATTTCAAAGAGGATAGTTCCATATAATGTGCCTAGGTTTAAAACATTGTTTATTTACCTAGATATTATTCAGGCCAAGTCAAGAACCTACAAAACTGTAATCAGACCCATAATGACGTACACAGCAGAAACTAAAAAATTTCAGGAACCCACTATGTAGTCGTTAATGACAGATAAATAGAAGGAATAAAATTTGATAGAATATATATTTGTCATATTGTTTATATTAATCGTGAAACTGGTTCTTCTGTTTTACATTTGGAAAAACTATTTGTGGCTTATGATAGAACAAAGCAATTCAAAGTTAGGCTTAATATCTGACATTTAAGTCTTAGATCAGATTCTGGGTTTATCTTTCAGATAAGTATATGTTGAAAATCCCTTCTCGCATAGATATGTTGTGCAAAATGGTAATAGAACTTCAATGGCTTTTTTGTCAGAACATGATATTCATTTTGTATACTGAGCCAGAAGTTATTTGAAGATTGATCCTTAAAAATTGCTTCTCGAGAACTGTCACAAGATAACTCTATGAGTTTTTTTTCCAGTATATATAGAGAGGTTTCTGAACTTACATTTCCTTGAAATGGATTACGTAACCAGTTTGAGATGGATAAATTACATCTGTTGGGAACATAGTCATCGAAAGTTAATCAAAAATATTCCAGATGTTCACATATACTTCCTATAATATTTTTGTCAAGTTTAATTGAATTTTCTGATATAAAAGTGCTGACTGAATGGAAACATCCACACATCTGCTGGAATTGAAGCCAAAAATTGATCTTTTTCAACATAGTCCAATTCTATCATGTACACTGAAAATGGTGACACTCTCGCCTTGTGAAGACATATTTAATTCATTCAGTTCACAAAAAATGTCAGCAAGCTTTTACAGCCAAAAAACATTGGATATACAAGAAGACAAGTAAAACGGATGATCAATAAGAAACGTCGGACTTCAATTCAAACAAACGCATTAAAACTTTTGCACGGAAAAGCCATCTAACTTCTGTGTGAAGTAGTAAAAAAACGTGTGAACTTCCAAAATCCTTACAAAGCGTACGGAATAGTTGACAATTTGTAGCACGCGCTTTTATAAGCTTATCTATGAGTTTAACATTGAGTCCATTGAATTTTCTCGTTGATCTTCTTCACCCGTGCCACAAAACTAGAAAATTTTCTTGTCATCTATTTTACACCATCTGTACTCACACTCACACAATAAGACCAGATATTCCATTCAAAAATCCATTGATCATATCTAAAATCGCTTCTCTAGTTGTGTAGGTTTTCAAAGGTTTTGCAAATAGTACAACTTCTTGAAAAAAATCTAACGTAGACAAGCAAGACTGCGACATTGTTATTTTGTTTATCAATTTTTTTTGTTATATTCATGTATAATACTTCTCTGGATTAGATGTTTGTGAATTTTGCAAATGAATTCAGTACTGTGCACATAAAATGGTTTTATATAATGACAAAGTTAATTCCTTATTTTCTCAATATAATCGTTCCCAATTCATCCTAATTCTCCATCAAAGTGAGCGTTTTGAGTATACGCTTGATCGTGTAGAAACGAAATTGGAAAGGAAAACAAAATAATCCTTTAAATAGGAAATTTCCTTTTTTCTCCCCCTGCATATGGGGATAAAAGGGATCTTTCACAATCGACATAAAGTCGTTATCCTCTATCTAAAGTAACCAGTGACTAAATGGTTTAGAGCATTGGGAATATATGAATTCAGGACCGTAACACTAAAATTCTTGTTAGAGAAATTGCAATAAATTTTTTTATAGTTATATAGTTATATGTTCTTGATTTTCGATCTATTTCAATAAATAACGTGTTTTGTTTTATCGATATGGTTTTTAACGTTTCGGCATTTTGAAAATAACTTACTCGCTGTCATATTAAGCCCCAGAAGTAAAAAGATTGCCAACTAAAACTGAGTGGTACCAGACCTAACGATTACTGGCAATTAGTAATGCAGATGTTATAGAACAGTTTATGATGGCCAGTGTATCAACTCAATTGCCAACTAAAAGGAAATAAAGAGTGTTTATTAGGTAACGTAATATTTTGATATCTATTAGGTTTGAAATTGTTTTTTTTTTCGAATAACTCAGGCCAAATTATTGAAAATTTTTATTTTGATAGTATTATAATTTTCTACCCTCAGTTGATTTTAATAAATTTATTGTAGATACTGCGATATATGATAAGAGGTTATGGTGATGTGTTACAATACAATACTATGATAGTGTTACAATTTGTAGACAAGCGTTTGGAAACATTTTAAAACGTACATTGTCACAACAAAACAAATTCAATTATGTGAATGAACCTTATAATTATTATACGGCAATCCGTATAATAATTTATATTAACAATCAATATATAAAACTAATATGTAGAATCAGTTTTATAATACATGTTGTTTACAGTGACTTTCCAGTAAATATTCCTTCAAATTCTAGCGAAATGTGGGAAAACATGTAATAGATTTGATTTCAATTGGCAAATTATTGTGCATTTTTTACATTCTACAGTATTGAGCCTTTAGCTAACTCTGAAAATTGCAGTAGATAGAAAAAGATCGTGCTCCGCGTTCCTAGGAAGATAGCTGTGCAATGGCCTTTCTAAAATAGGAGAGTGTGCTTAAGCAAACGTATTCAAATATAAATAAGGGTCAATATTTTGAGTAAGTACGAGTATCTAATAGCTTTCTTTGTAGTTTGAAGATCGCTCAAAATGAATCGGACAACAAATTACCCAAAAGGGAAGGACATATCGGAGATGTTACTCAAAAAGGGCATAATAAATTGCTTTAGAGGTCAAGTTCATTTCTATTGGAACTGATTTTTGCTCAAGTCAGACAGAAATCAATTTTCTAGAAAAATTGGCGATATGTAACTCCCATTTCAAAGACTTGTCTACAACAAACCCTAAGAATTTTACAGATTCAGCGACGTCATTGGTGGTGTTATTTAGTACAAAAGCCTACCAGAGACCATTGCGTTAGAACAACTGAGGCTTGAATCTCTTCACACGCGACGTTCCGGATCTTCTGTGATTCCCATAGTGTGGAGATGAAGTCTTAGATGACCGTGTTTAGCTAAAAGGCCTGCTAGCAGTTTTGCAACTGTTTAAGTGGAGCAATTGTTTGACAAGAGAAGCAAAGGCCTATCTATGTGTGCCTTATCTTTTTCCATACCAGGTATTAATTTCCGCATAGCCTGCTTTGCGAGAAGACTGCTGAGAGTTGGAATAGTAACACCAAGAATGGATATTAGGCTGACTCCAATCTAGCGGTTGATTGAGCCTAATAATAAGATAGCTCACATATTCAATGAAAAGTACCCAAATTGCAACCAAATGACTAAAATTTTACTTATAGACAGGGTACGAAATATTGAGGTATGACTTTAAACATCGGAAGTTAGATTTAAGATGGAAAGAGCATGTTAAAATGGGCAACAAGGACCAGAATCAAAATACAGTCATTATTACTGCTTATTAGTTATCGATGAACAAGGTGTTTCCCATAAGAGCCGACACAGATCCGAAGTGTTGCATCCCTGAAGAGTTATAAGGCTTCAAAGTTGGGCCAAAAATTTCGAAAAAAGCAATCGAACTATCCCAGTTGATAGAAAAAATTATATTTTGATACCATGGATAATTTGCTTTCAAAACGTTTTTCATTGTTGTAATTTTCCATAAAACTTTGTCAATTTCAAGGAAAATTCCAATAACCAAGAAGATATTTTCAACAGTGTTATTCAGAAGTTAGACAAAAGTCAAGATTTAGGCTATGACTTTTATTAGAATTAGACAATTTGCAATACAGTTTTTGAATTTTTCCAATTTTTAGAAACCTACAAATATGGCCCCATTCAGAGAAAAAAGTGGAAAAGTTGGAATAAATCAGATAAATTGAGGAGACTAGTGGAAAGAGAAAGTGGTATAAAAACACAAATTTCAATTTATAGAAATAAACATCAATAACTGGCATTTGCCGACGTCATAGTACTCTGGCAAGATCCAGTAAAAAACTTGAAATTGTCTAAACTATTGTGAGAGAATATTTCTAGTGATCGATGAAGAAAAAACAAAATACCTGGTGAGAAGAGACAATGAAGAAACCGATTTGACTATAAATTGTAATAGAAATAATATCAACAGAATAGAAAAAGTGAAACAAATCGAATATTTGGGAGTCGGTATGACAAATAAAGGAAACGGAAGGATGGAAATAGTAAAAAGAATAGCAAGAGACAACAAATAGTATGAAAAATGTTGAAACCAAAAGATATATCACGAATTACTAAAATAAGAATATACCAAACAATAATAAGACCATAAGTAACCTCCGCATGTGAAAATAGAGAATTGGCAGACTCAAGCAACCAAGTATTATTCATATAACAAAAGCACAAAGAGCGACATGGTTGGCACATAGAGGTAGAATGACAGAAGATACCCATCTATCTTCTGACAGAAAGAGTACTAGATGGTGGAGAAGGTGGAAGAAAAAAGAAAAAGACCGAAGAAAAAGTAGTTGGAGTAAGTGAACAGATTCAAGATCAGTGGGATTGAGGGGATGAAAAAAAGAGGAAAGAAAACTGAAAAAAAAATCGGAAAAACAGAGTGGAAGATTTCGAAGCCAAGGGGCCAGATAGGCCTGTAGAGCTGATATATACAAAAGTATATAGCACCATCTATTTGTGAAATTTACAAGTATGATTTAGAAATTCTAAAACATTCTGTTCCATATTCGAATTTAGTGAATCAACGTATGCGATGTGAATAAAAATTTCAATATTTTTTATTGAATCATTTATTACCATCAAGAGTGAGAAAATATGCATGATTTCTAGTCAAGAGATCTGTTAAAATTTGATGCAAATCTGAGTTTGGTGAAAATTTTTTTTATTCACTACCCAAAATTATTAAAGTGTAGTCTCATATACAAAAGTTTATGTATTCCAAGATTTCACATTTGCGTTCATAAATACTTAGAAAGAGATTTTTTATCTGCACTTCAAGACCTCAGTAAATAAGCGATTATTTAATAATGATATTTTTCGAAACAAATATTTACTTACAGAACTTTTATTTGTAGAAATTAAACAACGCTCTAAATAACTCATTTTAGCTGGATCTTCCTAGCCTGATTGTTAAGCAAACCTTATAAAATTACTTAACTGAGAAATTCTGAAGAATTCCGATATAAACAAAACTGATTAATCCTTGTAGGCTGATGTTGAGTGATATATGGTTCTAAATATAAAACTTATAACGTATTTCAGTTAACTACAGAACAGCTACTTCATTTTAGAATGATTATTCGGCTTATTAAACGCAGATGTCTTGTAAATTTACAGTTTACAATATTAAACTCAATATTTCTCTCTATTTTAATCCGGAGTACAGGGAACATTTATTTAACGTACAGTTACTGAACTTTATTCGCTCAATTTGCGTTGTTAAAGTTCCAATCCCTGCAGCGCGGTAATTTTGTTAGTTAATTTGGCACACCTGCTTATAGTAACACTTACATGATGTAAAGCTTCTCCCTCTCTCTTAGTTACTAATAGTTTATCAATAATAAAACAAAATAGAGTCACGGGTCAGAAACTTACTAGAGAATACAAGCTGTTAAGGATATTGAGTTACAACTTTGCAAATTTGGAACAGCATTTGTTTTGATATAAATTATCAATTAATTGATTTCTCTTTCATCTATAACCTTTGAAGTAACAACGTCAACATTGGGCAAATTACAGCCACCGTATTTTTGTTTAAAATAAAATAAATAAAGGTTTTAATTTCTAATTCGGAATATATGTATATAGAAGTGAGCTTTCATCATTTTTTGTGAAACTATTCTGGTCACTACAAAATTCTAATGGTTCAAAAATCTATCGAGAAGGTACCACAACTAGCCAGCCGTCTTGCGATAGCTACGAAAGTGGGAACTTGCTGTTTGTAGTGGATTGTGTTCCTCTTCAGACCAATTATGGCTTTTTAGTGATATATTGGAGTCTGACGAATTGAGTTGAGTGAGATTTTGTGGTGGTATGAACTGAAAGCAATAATGGCATACAAAAGTCAAGTATTGTGTAGTCAAGTCGTGTATAGGATAATTCTAGGAGTTTTTTATAGATTGAAGAAATTGTATTAACAATGACCAGTGTTCACGTGTTTGTGGGATTATTTTTCAGGCCAACTTCTCGAATCATATTAATTTTTATGGTTCTGAAAAGAGTAGAATGCTACCTCGAGAATACTCAGTTTTATAATTTGAATTTTGTTACCCACTCTGAAACACGCCTGTGAGACTTGAATAATGACGAATAAAACTAAACAAAAATTGGAAATCTGGGAGAGAAAAATACTAAGAAAAATTTTGGGAGGAAAGCAGACAGAGTTAGGATGTGAGAGAAGATCAAACAATGAAATTTACACAGTTTTCAATAAGTCGCCAATCAGATCGTTTATAAAGACAAGAAGGTTACAATGGCTAGGTCATTTAGCACGAATGGACGAAGACAGACTCTTGAAACGAGTTGCATGGAAGATACCAGAGTGCAAGAGGTAAAAAAATTTCAATTCACATACTGCTTACTAATTAATAATAATAATTAATAACTTTATCGATACTTTATACCAGCATCGCTTATTACTTTATAATTCTCAAATCTCAATTATTTCCAAAAACTGTACACAGTATCGAGTTTTATCAAAAGTAACTTTTTGGAGTAAATTGAATGATGTTTATGCTCACTTGATATTTTGATTAATAAATCAAGTATTGAAAAAGTTATTTTCAGTACTACTTGGAACGAATCGTGTATCTAGCGCCCTCTATAAGAGTAAGACATGAAAACAGATTCATTGGATATATCAGCTTCTAAAACATATTACTATAAAATTTCAATACAATGTTGCCAGTAGTTGCGGCAAAATCGTAAAAATGTGTAGCATATTTTTTTTTCTTCAAAGCCCTTTATCTTGATAGATATAGTGTTACGAAATTTTTTACTGAGCAAATTCCAAATATTTTTCGGTTTTCTATCTATTCTAGAGACAGGATCACCTTCTTTCGAAACACCCTGTATATAATTTGAAACGGGAGCCTAAGCCAAAAAACAAAAACCTTTCAAGTACTGTTGTTAATCAAAAAACAGCAACCAAATTAAAATGTTTTGCTGCGTAAGACAAGTTAAGGATGAAAATTGAAAATTATTTAAAACCAATAGTTTTTCCAAATATTTTTTTTAGAAATGATAAAATAAAAGCTCACTACGAAATGAGTTATAAATTTATTATAAAAATAAAATTATTACAACGTTTTTCATTTAACAATTTGTTCTCTCTTATAATTTACAAAATCCCAAATATTCTTTTCGAATATATACTATGTGAAAAACCCATGCCAGAATGATGCTTCATGTATACATTTTTGATAAACGGTTGAAGGAAACTTTTCTTGTATATTTATACCCTAAAATTAATAACAATATTTGAGCAAATTAAAGAGACTTACATACTCGGTCTTGGTAAGTTTTGCACCGCAAAATGTTTGTCCTGGTATTAGTCATGTTTTTTCAGCAAGACCAAGACCAAGGCCGCAAGATCAAGCCCAGTATCACTAATCACTACGGGATTGAAGTCCCTTCTTCACTGCTATCTATTTAAAATATACTCCGTTGTTTTGGTTCCTATTATTCTAAGCGGAACAAGTTTAAACACTTAAATGGAATTGAATGGAGAATTACAAATCTTTCTATTGAATATAAATTATAAAAAAACTAACTATAACATGACCACAATACCATCGGTTACTTACAAAATTTAAATAAGATGATTAAGTATTTTAAAACATACATCACCTCCGAAATAATAATTTCATTCCATAATTTAGTCGTAAAATTAGCTATTAATTTCATTTCAATTTATTCGTTTGTATGTTTAGTTGTAGTTGTCAATATATTCACAAAAATAAAGCCACTCGGACTCGTGTTTCATTATAAAATGGCTGTTTTCCTCGTTTAAGTGTCTATTCACTTTGAGGGTTTCAGAGAAAATGCTGGAGTGCCAAACACCAAACAAGTGTTTGTTACATAGATCGATTACAAAAGAAAGCATTGCGAAAAACAAGGTTTACTTCAGTCCATGAGATATTTCCGTTAAGAAGCACTTTTATTTTAGCACACATCCACTTCAGAAAGAAGACAAAACTAAAAGTTAAATGGCTGCTTTTAGTACATGATTTTTACTACACCATCTTGATGGAAATAAAAGATTAATTGATTATTATTTATTTTCCATTACCGTTTATCCACATTAATAATCCTTTAATTTGAAAATTTACCACTCTCTATATTTCACCCCCTATAGAAAATTCAAATAAATACAAAGCCACGTCGCAATTATTTTTAAGAGGGACGGTTTGTAGGCTGGTTTTCAACTAAATTACATCAAACCTCGAGGGCGAGCACACCCTTAAATCCTAAATGGGAAGGGGGATTCACTGTTACCTCATTTCAAAGAGCGTTTAACTACTTCTCTGAATATATCGCACTTGGCCTTTTTTATGAGTTTCAGATATGAAAACACTTTGTAATACGAGGTGTGGCTATTTAATAACAAGAATGGTGATATCAAATTATCACCTTCAAAACCCCTCTTCTATTCCTACATGGCTCCATGGGAATCTTCCATTCTTCGTAAAAGTGCAGGAAGTCTTTTTCTTTCAGGACAAGCGCTGCTTTTTTTAAAGACCCCAATCAACACACCTAGCTAGTCGAAGGACTTTTTCAAAATGATATTCCTCGTTTTTTGTCCTGAAACGTGTGTTTTCCACCTTATTATCCTTTGTAGTCATGGTTATAAAAATAGGGACAATAAGAAAAAATCAGCATGGAGTAAGACCCCAGGTCTGAAACAATCGAGGAGATTTCTTTCTTATTGTACCAACTAGTCCCAAAAAGCCTATTCAGTGAGTAAGTAAAATAAATAATAAAATAAATTCCCGACAACTCTTTTCGTTTCTGTAAGGAACTGAAGAAAACAGACGAATACCTCAAGCTCCTTAAGGCCAGAAAAGGTAAGCCACCTAGTTCTCAGACATTTTGTAAAGTCGTTTCTTCCTGACTGGTACATAGTAAGGGGACATAATAAATGAAAAAGTTAAAATTGTAATGGTAAGGGTAATGGCGATATAATTTTTAACTAACTTTTTGAACAATGAACCTATAGAATTTAAAAAGTCAGATAGGGTTGCAGCAGATGGAGGAAAAAATTCATTTCGCTAACTAGAGATATGTTCCAAGTTCAATTCACGCGTTTCACCTTTGTTGTTTTCAATTACTGGTTGAATAAGAATAATTTCATTCCAGACACACAATCTGCAGGTTTCACTAAATCTAGTGTCGCCTTTATCTATGAAGTAGCGAAAACTTTCCAATTATTTTTCTATTTGGAGACGATCATCACTTAAAATACTATTCAGCTTATTAATATCAAGGACGCTTGAAAAACAAAAACTGAGAAGCAGAAAATCCAGTTAATTCGAAAATCTCTTTTGATCTTTGTAAAGTATTTATGCAGTTCAAAGTTTGCAAACGTTTAATTTTCAAAGACGTAACGATAACCTTTCATTTTTCATTCGAGAGTATACCGATTACCGACTCAGCTATGAGAGTGAAGTAACACGACAAAGAATGATATCAGTTTGGCGATGGTTAATTAGAAATGTCACGAGTTGAGCAAATAATACGAAATGATTGATATTAAATTTTGAGAAACAGATCAAATAATACAGAATTAAATGTTCCCAACATTTTAATATTGACGGTTAAAAATAAATATATAAGTAAATAAAAGATAAAACAGAACTTTTAAGACCTAACCAAAAATTGAACTTTTATTCTTTAAAAATGTGAAAGATAAGTATCTTCTGCTTTTTACAGTTGTGGAGGTCATGATGGTATATCGGAAACTATAAGTTCGATTGAGTTATTCAGTAGGCATACTACATTCAAATATAACTGAACCAAGTACTTTGAGTTGATTTCTTATGGATTCGGTCATACCATGCTCAAGCCGAACTGAAACAAGAATATGGAATTTCATTTTTAACGGATTTGGTTAGGTTAGGTTAGGTACTAGAATCAAATATAATACTTTGAAATTGATTTTTTATAGACTTGGTAATATCAAGTACATTTGATTGCTTATTTGAAACAAAAATACGGATTTATTTAGATTTTCTACAGTTTGGAGTGAGTTACCCTCAGGTAACCCACCTATGACTAATATTATTTCGAGGCAGTTTTATCCACTCCTAGTTATAATTCGGTTAACGTTATTCTCCAGATAATAATAAGCGATAACGCAAACCATTCGATTTTAAAGCTATTTTAATCTGCCGGGATACATAACTAGCGTATTGTAATGTTTTTTTTTTATTTTCTAATTTATTTAAACTGTTTTTCAACGATGGGATAAATTTATACACACTGTATTTAACGTACTTAATTTATTTGAACATTTAAACTAGACTTAGCTGATTATAATAATTAACTTACCACTAATACTTAACTAACTTATATAATTTATTTAAATTCATCGGTTAATTTTCTATGTCGTTCTGTTCATTATGAACTTTGATTATAAATTAACTATTTTCTCTAAACATGCTCGATATATATACAAGAAACGATATTTCAAGAATTTTAGCAAGTAAACAAACAAAAACAAATAAATAAAAATACCTTCCTAGAAATTAATTGAAAAGAAGCAATATCAACAAACCGCCTGTTATATGAACACAAACCTCAAACGAATTCCGCTGTTTATAAAAAATATTTCAAGCATGCCGCGAGTACGCTAAATTTTGGAATTCCATCATTACTGGATAGGGCCGGCTTCATTTCAGGGACGAGTTCGTAACAATATGTATCACAAGTTTTCGGAAAAAATGCGTTGACTTACTTTAATTCCAAATAACTTTTAATTTTTATGTTTCTAAATCGTTTTGATTCTACGTTTCTTCTGATATATAATTATATTTTTTTATAATTTTTCACAGAAAAAAACTTGATGTTTCGAGTTGTTGCGATCTTTATCAAAATATATTTTTAATAATTAATTTCAATTTTAAATTATAAGATACCTAAAATCAAGACGATTTGGATACTTAAACATATCAAAAGGTCTAAGAAATAAGATATTGAAGAAAAATAACTTATAATCTAATTTTTACAGTATTTGTTATGTTTCAATTTTCAATTATCGTCAATTTCTGTCAATTTTTTACTTAGTTATAGCACACAAATTAGATACCCGGAAAAGTTTATGTTTCTAAATTGTCTTGATTTTGGCTTACTAAAGACAGATAAAAATTAGACATTTCGATCTGTTGCGCTTTATCAAAATAATAGAAGGGATTTAAATATTGGAAAAGAAAAGAAATGTCCAACATATACTGAAAATCAGTTGCGCAGAATTCCGATATGCTGCCGTGCATTAAGAAGACGTTATTTCAAAGAGAACAAAGTTGTGATCATGGATGATGTAAATTAATCAACTTATCACATTCAGAAATTAAAAGCTATAATGAATTGTGAAAATTGTCCCAATAATGTGAAATATAAATTCAAAAAGAACTTTTAAGATAAAGTTTTGGTCTGATGTGCCATATCCGAAGTAGGCATTTCCCGTAATGTCTTCCAAAATTGGTTGGTCATTGCAATGACAAAATAATATATTGGCCGGATCTAATTTCTTGTTACTATGCCACAATAACGAGAGATTGGTTAGTGCCTCACGACATACCATTTGTGCACAAAAGATAATCCCACAAATGTTCCCCAGGTTCGCCATATTGAAGAATTTTGGGTGATTGAGCAGAAAAATATCAGATGACGGTTGGGAAGCCGAAATGAGCAATAACTTCGACGTAGAATATTTCAAAAAATTCGCGAAATTGGTAATGTGAAACTTTTCATCCATTGTTTGAACTTAATAACTTGATTCTGTTGGAACGCGATTTGATATCTCGCGCGATCAAGTAGTCCATTATATCGGAATTAAGCTTATAACATGTATCATATGTTTGGGATTAATTTTACTTTAAGTGAATTCAATTTATTCAACTAAGGTATTGAATGAGAAAAATGTTTTCATGTGGCGTCACTCTAAATAATACCAAAATTTAAATAAAGCATTCGTATCAACAACACAAGTACGAAATATCTATTGATCGGTCAAACTTTGTATGGTACAAGTGTGGGTCAATCTAAAATTATTTAATGTTATGACTTTACTTCGAAAGTGGAACAGTTGTGCCTTACAACGTTAAAGCGGTAATCTAAATAGCTTCAACAACTTGGATGTTGCTTAAAGTATTATCTTTTAGATGGTTAAAACATTGTACGTATTAAACGTTACGATGAAAGTCGGTGTTGTGGAATTCTGTTTAAGTTCCAGCTAGTTCATATTTGTAATAAATATCAAACTCTAAGCACAAGTCATGAATTAAATTGAAAAATTTAGTGGCTGAAATTTTATAAGTTTTAAAACAATGAATTACTCGTAGATCACAACTGAACTCAAAAGGGTAATGGTAGATATATTTAACAAGCAGTAATATGAGTCATGACTTATACCGTTGAAGTTTCCAGTAAGGCCGTTTCGGATAGCCACTAATTTGATCCCAAAGTATTTATATTTATACTCCGTCTACCAAGTTCTTTCCGCCTGAACGGGTACACTCGCCTTCCAGCCTTCCTCACCAAGTATAGCTATTTTGAATTTATTGTTGAAGCCTATGAGTTATCTAGTAAGAATGTTTGTTTTTATCAATTTTTCAAATTATCTTATACAACTGTTTGTTTTAATATTAGCGTCATATCAATTTTATTATTATAGCTCCTTTAACCTGAAGAGAAAGAATATAAATTCCGATCAGTAAGCTACGACGACGGACTGTCAAATATTTTGAAAGACTTTCAATTGCTATAAGCACAGTAAGCAGAATTATTGCAAAATTTATTGGAACGAGAAGTGTGGAGAATGCTCCCAAATTTGGACGACCAGAAGATGCAAAGTTAGATATTCTATTGTCATTAAAACACAACCCTCATGCAACTGCAACAGGAATTTCTTCAAACAAAATGTTAATCAGTCTTTTGTAATTCAGTTTTTTTAAATAGAAAAACTGCACCCATACAAAGTTCAATCAACTCTTAGCAGATGATCTGAACAGAAGTTTCGAATTTTGTGAAATCTTCGTAAGGTTTTGTAATGTAGTATTTTCAGATGAGGTCACGTTTTTTTTTTGAAGTGAATCGACACAATTGTCACCACTGTGCTTTTGAAATTCTCCATTGGATTTAGAAAAAACACATCCAGCGCCCTCATAAAATGAATGTTTGGGTAGAAACCGCCAGGAGAAGATTGATCATTGACTCTTATTACTTTTACATTTTAGTTTAGAGCAGAGCGATATTTGAAATATCTTCGTATGGTCTCATTGTAGAATTTCTAGATCCAGAAAGCTTGAATCTCAGTATTAGATTCCAACAAGATGGTGCACAACCACATTTTTTTCTTAATTTTCGAGGTTTTCTGAATAACCATGGAAGGTGGATTTGAAGTCGTGGTTAAGATCACCTGAACTTACCCCACTTGATTTTTTTCTGTTAGGACATTGACTAAAAGACAATGTATAATGACTCGTAGAACTCCGCAGACGATCGAAAACTTTGGAAAGCTGATCTATTATCGCCTTGGCCTATGTCAGATAGTGAAAAGGACACCGTTTGAAAATTTTCTATAAAATAGTTTTGGTTATTCTAATCAATTTTCTGGCTTTTTTGATGTTATCCCTAATTAAATGATTTTTTTTAAAACGCAAAAAACAAGTTTTATCAAATCATATGAAAAAATTTTGTCTTCCATTTGAAAAGAAAAATTTTTTGATGACGTTATAGCAGTTTTTATTTTGGAATAATATTTGGAATAACTCCACTACAATAATTTCATATTCAAGCAACAATTTGTTAAACTTATGCTGAATACAACACTCCTATACAGTTTCTGTTCCGTATTGGTCCCAGCCATTAAAGTAACACACAACAGCACTGTCCCAATAGATCATCTGATAGAAGAAAGAACGACGCAGAACGAGTATTGCAACATAGAAAAGAGGAGGCGAAGAAAAAATACTCCTAAGCGTGCAGAATAGTAGATTAGCGAAGCTAGAAGACAATGGACTCACGGGCTAATCAGAAGAGCGAAAAACTGGATAGAAAGGGAACATTTTGACGCAATACCTAACGGGACATGAGTATTTCCGGTGCTTTCTAAGACAGGTCGGAAAGTCAATAGATGACGAATACAAGTAACGTTGGGAGGGGACTTACCCTTGAGACAGTCATTCGACAAATGATAGAAAGTAAGGATATATGGGACGCTGTAAGCACCTTTGTATTGCTCAAGCTCAAAGACATGGAACAGAGAATGCGAGAGAGATTGGAAAACTCCAAAGAAAAGGTGTCGAAATAATATACAACAGAGAAGCCTGTCAAAGCTTTACAACAGAGAAACCAATCAAAGCATGAATAGGACCAGGACAAAAAAGAGACCACTCCGAAGTAAGACTAATCCAGGAGTAGCCAGTCATTCCCAAATAGTTGATGAGATTAAGGGTTTTAGTTGGTAGCTTTGTTGTTGGTGTATTCAGAAGCACTATCCTGAGTTACAACTTTCATTTAGTACATGAGCTCTGCCCCCCTCGTCCCCGAATTTTAGCTTTTAGTTCCTGCACGAACATTGCTCCCTCGTTGTTACAGAAAAATATAATTTCCGATTTTCTTCGCTATGAATTTGTTAAAATATTTTTTTTCAAATCATTGTGGGAACCTCCAGTCGTCCGACAGCAAAACCATCAAAGGCTCCGTTACCCGCCAGTGGAATTCCGAGCTCTTAGATTACATTAAGTGATTTTGTTAATTCGGATGTTAACGACATCACCACCGCTCAACGTATTGTAGAAACTTTCTAGTTTATGGAAGAAGGGGAGGAATAGAAGATCTGAATTTCGCGAGTTTACAAAGGTAAGGAATATACATGTTTCCATTTAGATGAATGTCTGAATTAATACTATAAATGTTAGAGAAATTCTATTTGGGATTCAAAGTAGGTGTAACTCCTTCTACTAACTTCTTGTTCAATCAAACTGTTATTCAATTACGATTTGTGCTATTATGAGTATTATAATTTACGTTACGGGATCGGACGATTCACCAATTTAATTGTCAAAGTTGAGACATCAAACTTAACGAAAAAAAATATAGTAAAATTAATATTATAAATTATAGTTATAACGATATCAAATATAAAAATATTATAGTATTCAGTGAACGAGTAATAGCTATTACTCCTAAATAGAATACTATACTACAGATAAAACACAATATATTATTAATCTTTGCGAACAAATTATAATTAATATTGATATTACAACAGTTGTTGAAAGTTATAGGTGGATGTTCTTCAAATGTTATGTGTAGTACTTGTACTACTTTGTATGGTACTTTATAGGGATGTTCATTACTGAAAAAAAAATTTGCTCAAGCAAAGTATTAATCTTCATCTAGAAAAAAAAAGCTTCCCACAAAGTTTGAGCTCTTAATATTAATTTTAAATATTTATAATTAGAATATGGATTTTTTACCATTTAAAATGCATGTAAAAAATTTCTTTTTCCAAATTTCTAGCTCACTTTTTACAATAATGCAAATCAGTTTGATGGACCTTGTGTGCTATTTTTTCTCTTTGGAATCGCTTCAGTTTTTTTGTGAAACTTGCACTGGTTCACCAATAGGAGTCGTTAAAACACAGTTTTTGAAAAAAACATTTTCTCCTATTGGTGAACCAAAGAGCATAAAATTTTACATGCATTCTAAATGGTAGAACTATTCAAATTGTAAGTACTTAAAATTGATATTAAAAGAGCTCAAATTTGACAATATATTTTTTCAATATATAGATAAATATTTTGCCTAACCACTCTAAGTTATATTTGTTAATCACTTTTTTACCCAATTTTCTTTCCTTGTTGTAATTTGTTGTTTATGTTGCCGTCGATGTAACCTTGAGTAACTGCGGTTGATATCCATCCTCTTAGTTTTTTTCACAGCTGGGATGTGAACTGAATCAGAAGTTTTAGAAACATACCATTTGTTTTTCCATACTAGCGAATTTATTTACGCTTTTTGTATGGCGCATTAACCTTTTCGGTAATTTAAAAATAAAGAGTTTGATGCAGCATAAGCTCACGACTACAATTTTGGATAATATATGAATTTCTTCTCTAGTATAGGAATTTGATCGAACTATGATCTCATCTCATGAATGTCTTCGTGGGTCACTTGACTAAAATAACTTATAGTATATTAGATATGCCGCTGAGGCGAGTGAAACTCTAAGTGATTTGAGTGATTTCCACGCATCTAAGCCTGAATATGTTCCTTCCCTAAAGTGCATGTGATAATTCAGAATACAATTCTAGGGTAGTAATCCTCACATAGTGAAAGAAAATCACCCTAAAAAATATTTTGATAGAATTACTATTTCTAACTTCACTTCTTGATCCCAGAAATACCTGACCCAACAGAGAAAACTCAAAAAAATACATTTCAACGTAATGTCCTTTTAGCTCCATACAATTTTCGCAGCGATGTTCAATAAGTTCGATACCTTTTTTAATTAGAAACGTCAAGCTTCTCAAATTAGCTATTAATTGCCGAAATTATTTAATTATTGTTGGAGAATCTTTGACCCAGAAGCCTTTTTGTCAAGCCTGGGAACAGAAAATAATGCGGGAGAGCTAAATTTGGCGAATATGGTGCATGAGGTAGCAATTTTATTTATTATTAATTTTGGTCGGATGTGTGAGCTGGTGCATTATCTTGATGGAGCAACATTTCTTAGCTCAAATGTTGCAATAAGTTCGTATAATACTCGCCGTTGATAGCTTCTCTTTTTCAAGATAGTCAATTTTCCACGCGCATCCAAAAAAAAAACGACGTAATGAGCCGGTGCTCCCTTTTCAGTCTATTATTTTGTTTCGGATGTGAAGTAATGATCCCATGTTCCATTCTTGGTTATGAAACGGCGAAAAAATCCAGCTTTAGGTGTAGCCAAAAGTACTCTCTAAGAAATCTGCATGCAAAATGGTAGATGGATGATAGCACCTGGTAGGAGACAAGCTTAGGCACACATAGATGAACCTTTTGCCTCTCTTACAATCAATAACAACTTCAATTGAACAGTATAAACATCACGAGCGATCCGGAATGCCGCTGGTGGATGGAGGAGGAAGATACTGGAGATCAAGCCATCGCAACGCAAAATATAGAATCAACAACCTAACGAATCATTCGTGAAATCAAATTTGGACATAAGAAAGCTGTGCGCAAGAAGGGCGCCGCGTTTGCTCACAATGGATCAAAAGCAGCGTCGTGCAGATAGAGTGTTTCAATGTTTCACAGAAATAGAACCGAATTTATATAGCCATGGATGAAACGTAGTCCATTACTTTACATCAGGAACAAAAAACAATGGACTGAAAAAGGAGAACCGGCTCCATTTGCGGTCAAGATGATGGCGTCGGTTTTTTGGCATGCGCGTGGGATTATTTCCATTAACTATCTAGAACAAGGAAAAACTATCAATGGCGAGTATTATGAAAACTTACTGCAACGCTTGAGCAAAGAAATTAAGCAAAGACGGCTGTTACTTTATGCACCCTATTCGCCATGTTTAGCCCCCTCGGATGATTTTCTGCTTCCAGACTTGGAAAAGTGGCAGTTATTATAAAAATGGTATTGAACTTATAGAACATCGCTGGGAAAAGTGTATGGTGTTATGAGGACATTGCTTTGAAAAATAAATATATTTTTTTCCAAAATTTTTGTTTGTCTTGTTTGTTGGGCCAGGTACTTCTGGGACCATCTTCATTTAACCGAACATGTTTTTGTCGCGGACCCTGCCAATATTATTCCGTCAGCGGATTTTGACTTCTGCTGTATTATGTTCTGCTTATTAATGATTGTATAACTTTTTTTTTCCATGGTGTAGGGCTCTTGAAGTTAGTAAATAACTGTTGATAAATAATATCATTAAAAGAAATACTCTTAATTATAGAACAATTTATAAATACTTATTGATACAACAAAGTGAATGAATCCGTTCAATGCCAATAAAACTATTTAGAAATTCTCTCAGTGCATTCCATTAAGTTTCCATCTTTCCAATTAACATGAACGGTACATTGGAAAATTTATGTATAATGGGAAACGCCCAAAACGGGATATTACTGGAAATTACCTGAGGTCTTATAGGAAGTGATTCTCCATGTAAATTGCGAGTAGAATTTGTGAGGTAATTCTCCTGATGGACGCTACTAATGACTTCTGGGACATTTTCAGGCGAAAAACTGTCAGCATTTTCTTGGGACAGTGATTTATTTGGGTATCTGAAAACAATAGAAATGCTATTAGAACGAATTTAAATCTTTTTAATTACTGATTATTTATATAGTAGCACAGGATCAATTATTATGTATTGTTGCTCTAATTTAACAGAAATCTAGATTAATAATTCTATTTCTTGAGCCGAACCTGCTCTTCCATATTTTACCATGGCAGCCGATAAAATCAATACATAAATTAATATCGTCTAGTCCTACAATTATTAATGATTTAATAATCTTGACAATTATTTCAGAACCAGATAAATTATTGTTTTCATAAAGTCTGACTAGAAAAACCCTTCAATCACCATAAATTTTATATACGGAAATACAATCAACCAAAAGACGATATATTGGCATTTTTGATGTACTATAAATTCTTATAACTTCTTACTCTCCCATTTTTTCCTTCACATATTTTTACTCGTAACAGTAAATTGAATGTTTAAGGTATATAAGCAAAAGCAACTAAAAGTAGTCTTTCAATGAATCAATGTTTACAAATTAAATTCTCTTTGATTCTAAATTCCACGTTTTCTATGCGTAGAAAAAGAACTGAAGGACGTGGATCCGCATTCAGTAGACTACTTATCTTAATTCCCCAATAGAATTGCCTTTTTGGACGTTCTCTAAGGATTCGTGCGGGACTGGCCGTATTTAAAGGTTAAGCACTACGCCAATTTTAACCTAAACACCCCCAATTTGTAAATAATAGAAGTTGATTTAGCAACGACATGAAAAAAGAATGTGAACATATTTAATATTATTATTACTAAACTGTAGTTTTTCATTTCGGGTTCTATGTTCTGTTTTGATATTGAAATACTTGAGTTAAATAATTCGTTATTAGACTGTGCAATGATAAATTCTCATCATGCGTGATTTCTAGATATATTTTAGTTAAAATTAGTCGTGATTCACTAGAATGCTTGAAACTATTGTATTACTCTTTATTTTCTGCAATTTGGAAGCTTGGTTAATTACCTAACAACCCCCCATCTTTTTCTTTTATTATTTCATTATTATTTTTAAACCAGAATAATGCTTTTTTTCTATTTCTTATTCTACTATTTTTTTGAAACTATTACGGCGTTTTCCAGAATTTGATGTCGTTCTTCCGTCAAGGCAAAGTACCAACAGAGTACCAGCAAAGATGTTTGATCGTCTCTTCTCCTTCGTTACAATTATTGCAATAGTTTCAGTTGTCACTCCACATTTTTGAAGTCTTGCGGCAACAGTTGTTTCTTCAGCCTCCACTATCTTTGTGCCTCTATGCTTTGGAGTTTCTTTTGATGATATTGTTTTTAAAGCTACTTGGCTATTTATGTAGATTTTTAAGTTTCTGCTTGATTCACCGCTTTTACTTAACAGTTGGAAGTCTTCTTTATTGCGTTATTTTGAGAAGTTATATGGAGGTTTTCTAGTTTTTAATTTACTCATGAAGCTAAAAGCTAAACTTCTCCCTAAGCACCGAAGAGACTTTGAACCTTCAATACTGTTTATCTTTACATGCCAGGAATGTATGTATTCTTTACGTTGAGTAAATAGAAAGGAAACAAATATATATATATATATTTTCCAGCAAGGTAGAACTGCTTTTAAGTTGTAACTTGGCATTCGGCACAGTAGTCACTTCTGATTTATTTATTCTAACATTCGAGTTTTTGAAGAAATTAATTTGTTATCGACCTCCCACTTCATTCGAGAAATTCAATAAAACCTCGGAATGTATTCGAATTTTTCCTCTACCTATCGACACTACACCTATCAAAGTTAATTTTAGTGTATTTGTGGTGATTTTATAACAGAACGAATAGAATAGACAGATTCCTTTTATACAAATCTGTTCTTTCTACTCATTACTTCTTCAGTAATTTCCATCTGTGTTTCCTTCCTCATTTTATTTTTTTCCCGCAATTCTATATCTACCAGGTTGGAGTTTCAACTCAACCGATACACCACAAGAAACATCTGGGTTGAGAACTGCATCCATCCCAGATTTCCTTAGATAAGTCCCAGTCTTATATTTAATATATGTTTCAAATTTATAACTGCTTTTATTCGTTTTGGATAATCGTGTTCGGAGATATATTGAGTTTGTTTAATTTTTATTCTTAATTTAATTAATAAGGTGTTTCCAGCTTTTCCGCCTTTTTTATTAACTTTTAACGTCGTTCGTTGAAAAGCTGGTGGCGTCCAATTTAATATTAATTGTTCACCGCTCTAAGGTTATAAAGTTCAGTATCATCGTTCAAAAAATTTCTCAATAATTCATTTTGTATACACATATTACACACATACTTACATATTTTACTCATTAGAATAATTTGTAATTGATATTTATTTATTTATTACAATCAGTTATTAAGTATTATATATTTATTTTGCTCATATAGTAAAATCATGTCGGCTCTATTTTTTTAACAATAAAATTGTTACTAATTAATGAGGGGGACGAGGATACAACAAAATAACAACATTCTTATGTTTATGATAGGGAGAGACTTGATTTATTCAATACGTGTAAGATTACTTTTCCTCAATCATGTAAACGCAATTAAGTTATAGAGCCTTAATCTAGACTTCACTGCGTCAAAATCATTAAAACACAGAAAAAATTATGCAGTTTATCATAATTAACAGGAACTAGAAATAACCGGCGGACTGAAATTAAATGACGCTATGTTTCTTGCAGTACTCCAATACCTTTACCAAAGCAAAAGCAGTAACTTCATTTAAGTAATATGAAAGATTAGTTTGTCGCATTTTATGTCCCTTAGAGGTACTCAAATATATTAATTCATTGATTTGAAATGATAAAATTATTACAATTACAATTTTGGGAGTAATCGCTAGTTTTTCGATGAAATGTTTCAATATCTTTGCGTCCTAGGTTGAAGGAGAATATCATCCTGTCATTTCGGTACTCTTGAGTAATTTATATGATTAAATTCATAATAAAATTTGTCATTATAAATTATGAATTGATCACAGCGCAACGATAAGCGGTTGAATTACGTTTTTTCGGTGGATTCGCCTTTTAAAATCATTCAAAAAGTCAAAAAACGTCTTAAAATCACTATCAATTGCTTCTAAAAAGCTTCAAGCTTAGAAATAATCTAAGTAATTGGAGCTCTAATGCCTCTAAGCACGATTAAAAAGGTTTGGAAGCAGTTTTCGGCATTCTGCGAAAAATATAAATTCGCTAGATATTCGAAATCGAAGATAATCTGTTAATATTTTTCACTCGTAACTCGACGTACCCCGTTTTATATTGAGATCTTAGACTAATAACATGGTGGTCTTGCCGTGCGTTTAGATATTAAGATGATATCGTGAATGCATTACACTGGATCAGAAAGGCAAGTACATTTTCTGATTGTTGGATTGCGGCAAATTCTGTTTTGTGCCAATGAGAAATTTTGTTTTGATGCTATTGAACTCTTTTTTGTATCCTTACTATATGATTTTAAAATAGTTTAACAAAAAGGGCATCTTTTGATGAACGAATATAAATATTCCACCATTTATAATTCTTTTTATTATACTTCGAATCCAGGATAGCTTTTCTGATTACCCTGTATTTTGAATAATGAATTACATTTTCCCTTTTAATTATATTTGAGATCGAGTTGAGCAGTTTTAATATCAATTTTAGTATATCCGTTTACTAGCCGCTCGAACTATCACCGAAACTGATTACCTATGCTCAGAAAACATTTTACAATTTCTCTATGAACGTGTCATATAAACTTCCGTAGCATGAACTTCGGAGGATGCGGAACGCCACATTAGACAGTTTCTCATTTAAACCAGCGTTTCTATGAGAAAGGAAAGGAAGGGAAGAACGTGAAAACATGAATTTAGCCCCCGATTTCGTCCCTAAGGCATTGAAAATCTGACGTGTTTCGCTTCAACAATTTTCTGTTCCTACATACATACCCTTCAAAGTTGACGTTGATGAACAAATCAGAGTCAATTACTTAATGAATTGGAATCTAACTGACCCACTCGATTTCCCTTGGCAAGATTTTTGCTTAGGGAAAAGCTTCACGGTTTGTTTTGTTTTAGTAAATAGCTTTTAAACAGCATAGAAGGAATAACAATTACTCAAAAGAAAGTTCTCATTTAAAAAAATAATTTTAAGAAAAGTAATGAGTTTGAAAAAAATTCATCACATATTAAAATACATTGCTTAGGATTTCATTTCGTCGTGCAAATGTAAACCGTAAACCGAGCACTAGAATTACCTATGGCGACTCGGCCGATATTCTCCGTGATTGTTGCCATTTCGTGACAGATATTTTCTTTTAATTATGCGACAGAAATCGATTTGTCGTAGCGTAGACTTTAGATTCAACATAACCAATGATAAAAAATTCATAGCTGTTGAGGAGGCCAACTTAAGTCACCTCTCCTGGAGATTAATTTGTGGTAGAGATCTATTTGACGCGTGTAAAGTTACTCTGTCCTGCTGGAGCCAGGTTCTTTGGTTATATTCATTGAATTTTTGTAGTTCAGACTCAAAGAAGTCGTCTAACATCTGCACATAACGCTCTGAATCACTGTAACTGTATGTACCCTTTCTGCAGTAGCAGCAATTTTGTGTTTTGACGTATTTATTAAAATGAAAATGAGCCTCATTCGAAATTAAGATGTAGGTGAACGTTACAAAGCGCTCAATCATCTAGTTTATGAAATCAATCTACAGAGCTGTATCCTAAGGTTTCAATTCTTGTACCAACTGAATTTTGTAGGTGTGCAGTCCCAAATCTTAAAGCACGCTTCCGAATAGACATGTCAGACTTGTCAAGAACAGACCAAGTAACACAGTCTAAGTTTTCGACTGTTCTAAAAGACATTCGACGTCCGGATTCATCGTTTTGGTAGAGCTCAGCCACACACAACTCTCCTGGGAAACGCGACTATGCCAGTCTTACCAATAAAGTGCTTCTCTTAAACACGCGCCATATTCGACTGGCGACTGGTATTTTAATCGGTCATTTATGACACTCATACGTGCGAAGTACAAGCACATGAGCAATCTTTACAGTTCTTCCAGGGACGTACTAAAGTTCAAGCTGATGTTCTTATCAGATTTTCCAAGGACATTGGTTTTTGGTAGTTTTAACTAGGTTACAACGGGCCTATCAAAAAGCAGAAGTGCATGACGGATCCTGATAGCTCATTAACTTAACACATTGGAAAAATGGGCGTTAAGCGACTCCGATTCTAGGAACCTGCGGTAGCACGTGACTAGACGAATATCTGACTTGCGGAGGACTAAGCCCAAGATCATTTACCAATAACCTTGTGATGGCATTCCTCATATAGTACAGCACCATAGTATTGGATAATTCCCCTATATTTTCACGAGACTTTTTCTCTATTTCACACTTTTGAGTCAACGGCGAAGAGCACAAAATTTGCTGCAGAAAAGGTTAAAGCCGAAGCGGTTGATATTTTAAACAATGGAAGCAAATTGAGAGATATACTACGGAAGTATATTGAAGAATTTGGCTGTGTATCTTGTGTACTTCCATCAGTCATTGAGTCATTTGAAATATCCTTGTATTAACGAGAACATTGTATAGTAGTACAGTGAACATATATGACGAATTAACTCGATAAACCCTGTATATTAACTTAAAATACGAACCTGTCGTTCCAGGAACGTTATAGAGTTATGAATAAAATTATAAAGCACATCCTAAGGGTAGGTTGAATTGATTTCAGGATTGTGAGGCGTGATGTAAGGTACGCTTGGGGCACACATAACCCTCAAAAATTGAATTTAACAGAAGCATGTATATAACCTTAATCTGTTGATTTTCCCGCCCCAGTTTGTAGAACCGGGAGGCGTTTTTCTGGAAAAATTTTTTGTACATTTATAAAGTTACACGAGGTTTTATATACATCTTTATTTAAAACATCATTTGTTTAGTTGAAATTTAGGTTGGGAGATTACGACAGTAATTTAGTGGAAACCCCTACTCCGAATCGGGACTAAATTCATAACGATTGAATTTTTCAGATTTTGGGCGAGAGAAATTTTCGTTAAAAAACTTCTCTTCAATGACGTTCGATGAAGCATTTGAATAATTTTTGTACAAGAGAACATTTATCACACACAATACGGCAAATTTATTTTCCAGATCTAAAAACTACTCTTATATGCTCGGAATATCAACTATTGTGATTACATTGAATCGAGATTCCTCTTATTCATAACCGAAATCGGAACCGCTAGCCAAATACCTAATTCTAGTTGTAGGTATATAACAATATTAGATAGCAAGTTAATTTATTATTCGGATTATGATCGTGTAAAGTAAAAATTAGAATAAGATGTATACTTTTCTCGACGGGTTCTTGAGGTTAATATAATTTCGAGTTCGTATTAACATAGCAGCTTATATTATTGCTCTACCTATACTCATAATGAAAAATTGGTGAAGATATGATTTTTCAGTACAGTTAACAGCATTTATCACTACCGAATAAATATTTGTCACACTTTAGAAAAAGGGGACGAAGCAAGGCGAACTGTAGTTCTGTTTGTCTTTACAGGACGTAACTTTAATGCAGGAATCCTCATAAATTATTGTTTTTTTCTGATGAAAGTAATTTTATCACAAATGGTGTTCAATCAATATCGGAGAAATGATAATTCCACTTAGTTGATTAAAGCAAGAAAGCAGTATAGCGAAGGGTAAACTAAATGTTATGGTAAGAACAAATTCCGAATGATAGTGAAATATTAAAAAACAGTCAAGCAGTGCGATCAATTACTATAAAACAAGTAAAGACAGCTTTTGAACAACCCCGGAAACGTTTTGAAAAATACTCAGATATAGAGAGAGGATTAGTGGGGCCTTTTAATTAATTATCACTAATTACTGTTGGGCAGTAGTAATAAGTGCGAAAATTTCATTATAAAAAATTGAAAAAATTTTGAAATTTGGTATATGGATATAAATGTTTAACCTCAATAACCTTTCCTGATAACTTTTTTACATATTCGCCAAACACATAGTGCGTTCCATGAGTTCTTTGTCACAAAAATTCTACTTCATGCGTTAGTGACATGACCCAACAAGCTTCACAAAAATTTTTAATTTACTGCTTCGATTCCTTTGATCCATATATCGTCGGCACCATGCTAAAATTACGAATGTTAAAATTGGCACTTTTCAGGGGAGCCAAAACACTGAGTATAATTTTTTTGCATTTGGATATTTCCAATTTTTAAATTTTAATACAATGATATCTTTAAGTGTAAAACTATCGTTCGAAGGTATCATTTTAATTTTAATTATTTGTAAAATCATCAATAATAATTGTTTAAAAATATTCGATACTTTACCAAAATGGACATTTTTGGGCGAAAGTCACTGAATTGAATATAAAGTATCGAATATGAAATTATAGAAAATATTCAATAGTTTGCAAGTTTCATGGTATTCATTTTCGATACTTTACATTCATCTAGGATACAAAATTGCTATAAAAATTAATAACAATGGATAACAAGATAAAAAGACGTTTTTTACTAAGAAAAACTTTTATTGAACACAAGATAAGGCAATAAATCCTTAAAAATATAATATAAATAATGGAAAGTGAATAATCAGTTAAGTAAATTAGTTACATTTTACAAACGATTCCTCGACAACACATAATACACAAAAAATAAATTTACTGTTCAATTTCGGTATTATCGGGTTCTGCCAGAGAATCGCGGACTGATTTGGAACTCGGAAGCTGCTCGTAGAAAGACCTGGATGCCTTGGGAGCTAGCCCTTTGATTGCATAGTTGCCATAAATCTTTTTTTTTTAACCTTTGATATACAAATCTGACTATCGTATGGCATAAAAGGTTCAGGAGGGATATCATTGAGAGTAATGGATTTTTTCCCTCGTTTCCGTTTTCGGATCAAAACATCGAAATCAATATCATCAAAATTACTTTTGACAAAAATTTTATTCGGTTCAGATTTCTGTTATTAAAATCACACACAAGAATTTAAACTTTTCGGGTTTTCCGTTTTCTCAGTGGTTTCTGGAACAAATTTGTCTTCATAGGATTAAAATTTAAAAGGTTTGGGTTTTGTACGCGCGAATCTGATCAATTGGTTCTAGTCAGAGAGTATGTGTACTGGTATATTTTTTGCTTTAGCTTGAATCTTAGAGGGGACCGAGTCACACTCCATTTGCGAATGGCCTGACTCAAAATAAACATGATCAATAGTTTCTAAATGAAGGTGTACTTGTAACGCATACAGACGAAAGTTAAAATTTTTCTTTTGCCTTCCGTAACTGACATCATGCGAGCTTTGGTTACTTCAGGGTGGTCAAAAATTAATGTAGAAATTTCAATACTACCCCTCTTTCCCCTCAGTTTCGTCCAGGTGTAACAATTGACTTCTGTGTTCCCCAAAATATATCTAGTCAAATTATAAATAGCAAGCTTGCGCACGTAAAAAAACGGCCCAGCTGCTCCTTTAGGCGTGGACAAAACAGACTGGTGGTCAAAGTTAGAGGAAAGAGCTTTAAAATCCTCAGTTGCTGCTGCTTTGTCTTCATACCTACGTATTCTGGCGCATTCCTTACGATGCAAATGAGCATTATGAGAGACTCTGGCTACTTTCACCGAATTTTACACATGTCTCACAAAAGTCTTTTTTAGGTCGATGAAATGTTAATTTGAAAGTTCTAAAAACCTTACGCTATGTTTCCATACAACAAGGTTTCATATTATTTTCAGCATGACACTTATCCTTATAAAAATTATACATAGATGTAATATTTAGATCTGCATCTTAGTATCTGTATTTCCTACAGTAATGTGATTCCACAGCTGGAAATGACATTATGTGTTCCTTTACGAAATTTAACGAAACTGGCATTGTCGCTAGTTGAGAATATAACGTTTGGGAAATTTTTTCATTTGTTTAACTGTGGTAGGCATGTAGACCTTTTTTAGTACTACGGGAAACCATCGAACTTGAAAAACGCGATTTTTCACATTCGTTATTTTAGCAGACGATATTATAACTCAAACGATCACTAAGTCAAGTTGTTTTGAAAAATGTCTCAAATTGATTTTCACGCTATCAAATCAACACACAAATCAAATAAAGATAGGAGACTGTTTATGGTGACTTGTATTTGTCATTTCCCGTGCAAAAAAGTGTAAAGGTGACTGATAGCACCAAAACAATGGTAGAATCCGCGCGAATGCAGCATATTACTCTGATTTACTAAAGCAATTGCTTGCTTCGTGACAATGCTCCAGTCCTTACTACTTTCCACGGCTACTATACACAAATGTTACTTCAGAGAGATTGAACACCCATCATATAGCTCTGACCTGACCCCGTCTGACTATTTTTTGTTTGCAACGACGATGAAACATTTAGTTTCTAAAAATGCATCATATTTTTATAGTGGCATAGAAGTATTAGTCAGAGTATGTGGAAATAAAGGGTTTATATATTGAAAAATGATCACAATTTATGACCTTTCTTTTAATGTTAGGCTAAGAGAGCACTATGTAAAATTCACTATAGAGAAATATTTGGAAATTTCCTTCATTTTTAAAAAATTGAGTAAGACGTTAATTTTTTGTCAGGCAGGACTAATCCTTGAAAAATAAAAGTTGGAATCGACAATTTTTTATCTCTTCTACTACACGGAGACACATTGTATATACAAGTATCAACTAAAAAATACACTTTTTCAATACTTTCAATACACTATGTCATATGATACTGCAGAATACATAAATGTATCTACCAAATCTCAACGATTTTGCGTTGAGGTAAACTCTTTTAAGCGCAAGAATTTAATCACCGCCTGTAGCTCGACATAATCCCTTTCAGTTTGATCGTGAATCGCTGTTATAAATTACTCACTACACGAAAATGAAGTGCATTTTGTTTGAAGTATATGAAAAAGAAGAAATGATCAATTATATTAACATTGAAATTTACAAAATGGAATTATACATTTTGATCAAATTTAGTACATTGAAATATTATCGCAATAAATAATTTGTAAATTTATAATATATTAACGACATTAAATTTTTTATGTACGAGATGAATTAATAGAAAAAGCAAATTTCGACTTAATTCGACTTAGTAGCGTAAAAAATTTTTCTTTCGACATAATCTCCTTAATTTCAACATATTGACGAAACCGTTTACTTGGATTTAGTTTGTAGAAATCCAAAAATTTTTTTGAATTTTTAAAGCAAGTTAGCTCTTGATCAACATTGCGCAATGTAATCAGGTTGGAAATATCTCTCTAAAGTACTTCCATTCAAAATTGCTGAATATAAGGGATCGGATATTATTAATCAATCCTGGAATAGCTATAGTAAAAGACGGTCCCGGAAGTTCAACCATACGATCTCTTTTAAAAGCAGATATCCACTTTTAAATCATTCCATGGAAGGGAAAACTTTTATGACAATATTTACCTTAAGACTTAAGAATCATTCTATTCAACGCTTTCTTCAACTTTACTTCCATAGTCCAAGATTATCTTGGTTTCTCTTTTTATTTCTACTGTTCTTGGTTCGTAGAGTCTATCATTCTTAGATATATAATTTCACCGCTCCGTATTTTGTTTCTGAGCCATGTTTCTGTCGAGAAAGTAATTATTAATGATAGTAATTATTAGAGTAACTTGTCTTGTGTTTCAAAAGTTGTTGAAAATTTCTTAGCAGCGACATTACTATTAGTTTCCCTTTTGTAGGAATTATGAGGGTTGCTACTTAAGTTTTGAGATATGATAACACTGATGTGGATACGTCAATCTGAAATTGCCATCATTTGATATTTTTAATGGCATACGTACTCAGAATCTGTTCTCATACAAGTACTATTTGAGTTGTTTACAGATATTTGAAACAATCGCGAATATTTTCATGCTATGATTTTCGATTCGACTTTATACCATCAGCAGTGTATCGATCACCTCGCTTCGATTTTTGATTGAGGCATACTTTGGCATTAGTTTCACCCACATTAATTCAATATTGCACATTTCGTGGTCATAAAGATTTGTTCGCGTTGGTACCGAATAATTTACCAATTGCTCAAAAAAACTCTTGTCGATTTGTGCAAGAAGTGCTGAAAAAATTCAATCACAGTGCTTGAAAAGACGTACATAAGATCGTGACAGGCGACGAATAATCGATTTATGCATATGAATCCGAAACTAAGCAACAATCGACTGTAAGGGTCTTTCAGTACAAGCCAAATCCAACAAAAGTTATTCGCGCACGAAGCACTTCGAAGCAAAAGTCGCCTGTTTTTTTGGAAGAACTAGACATATCGCCACAGTTCCATTAGAGCAACTTAGAACGGCCAATTCTGAGGTACACTAGCATTTGATTGCCAGAAGTGCTCGACAAAATCAGGGAAACCAATCGCAGAAGACGAAAATCAGTCAAAATATCGAATTAATCAATCATCTGCCGAACTGTCCTTGTTTGGTACACTCAATGAATTATTCTTATTCTCGCAGATCAAAAATAAATTGCGTTTTTGGTACCTCAATCGGAATGGAAAAAATGCCTCGACAATTGGTTCAAACGTATGCAAAAGTGTATTATTCTTAATGGAGAATATTTTTAAAAACAATGAAGTCATTATAAATTATAAATATTTGTTTTTATTCGTCTATCTCAAACCTCAAGTCTCTCGTATACTGTAAAATATAACTTTAAAATGAGAATCACATATTTTACCACGCAAAATTAAAGTTGCCATCTCTTGATACATAAATTATAACTCTCGTATAAGTTCTAGTATTTGAAATTAGTGTTTTATATTATTGCTGGTATTTTATCTTTATCTGAATGCAAGTATTATATTGTACGAATAAATTCTACAGCAGTGTTTTATAACGAATGAAATTTATAGTTAGACTAGGCTAGATTATTTCGGTTTGCTCCACGCGTAAAAATTCTGTAGAGTTTGACGTAAATTTTTTTTTACTCAATCGTATCCGATACGCCCGAAGGACTTTGCGTTTTATTACCAAAAGAAAGACAAAATATGTGACTTTTTCCAATTCTTCTAGTATATAATCACGAGATGTAACGAAACACTGGTTTCGTGATAGTCGAAAGAGAGATGATGATTTTTTCATTCAGAACTTTTTAGGTCACTGGAAATATTTTATAGCAGACGTGATGCATTAACCTAATTCGTTGAGCAGATTTGTTCGCCGTTTTTATCCGAAATAAACCGGAGTAAGGCGGGTTAAAGAGTAATCCCCAAACAGATAGAGGGTTATGTAGCATCACGCAGAAAAATTGGATGAGAAGATTGTCTTATTCTGACATTTCATAAAATCTGGAGGTACATTAGCGGTTATCCGCAGCATAATTAGAATTAGATAAACTTGACTTGATACCAAAATCTGTTATAAATAGATTTAATGTAAAAAATTTAGAAATAAAAACATTTCATTTAAATTATAATGCATCATATAAATGAGTCGTTGTGAAATAAAAGAGGAGATTCTGTAATATCATTCACGAAGGTAAAATGTTATGCAGCTGATTTCAAACGAGGCCTTATATGACTAGCAACGAGCACTCGGAACGATAAAAAATGCAACAACTTGCGATAGTATCAAAACAATTCAGCAAATGGTACCTACTGAACGAACGTCAGACAAGGCTATGGGTATAACAAAATAGCCAATTTGCCATATATAGTCTGAAGAATAATGTTGATATACTATAGACCAAAAACGTATTCGAATGAACATTTCCCAAATCTAATTGACGCGGTTTTTGTCAAAATAAATCGGTTATTTTGCGTCGATTTATAACTGTGGCGCAAAGGGCAAAGACGGTCTCATGGACCAGAAAAGTGATGGCGATGAAGGACAAAACAGTTTTTCACACTTCGGTGATCGCCATGGTTAAAATTCACGAATTGCACTTTGAATTGATTGACCACCCAACGTATTCACTAGATCTATTCTCTAACGACTGTTTCCTATTTCCTAGCCTTAAAGCTCCACTTTTAGGAAAAGGATCTTTATCAAACGGGGACTTATCGTAAATAACTAGGAGGAAGACTGCTATTATTATTTGGGAGGGTTAAAGAGTTTAGAACATCACTTAACTGAGTTTATAGAAGTCGAAAACTTTTCAGACAACCTTCCTAGGTACTCGTATTCACTTTGTTTGGAAAATAAGAAAATTATATCAAGTTATTCAATCTACTTATTTATCAACAGAGGTTAAACTCGCAAACTTTTGCATCATATAAATTGTCTAAAGAAATTTTACGACAAATGTTCTTTCATTCCTTTTGGTACATTTTTGAATTTTTTTCTACTTTCAATTTATTTTCCACTTTTCATTAACCGCTACGTTGGACAGGAGGGAAATATAGGTATGTTGGTGTTTTTGGTTAGGCTGAGATAATTTTTTATGAGGATGGAATTTATTAAGTTTGACCCTGATATAAGGATAACTCCTCTGCGGAGCTGGGTTTATGGTGAATGGTAGTGTGATTTGCACTGTTTTAGAGTGAACGAACAATTAGAACGAAGGGAAGAAGAGAATAAAGGGACGCCCTATACAAAAAAAATGGTTCTTCTCAGACATCTATTTTTTGTTACTTTCTTGTTCTTTCCTTTTTCTCTTTTTTTTGTTTTTTTTGTTATATGTTTTTATTTGCTATTTATTATTTTGTATTTTATAGTTTTAATAAGGGTAGTTGGGTGAGTGGGTATAGATGCAGCTACGTTATTTTGTATCGTAAGCCATTTGGAATGTGAACCGGTTTACCAGGTTACAGAAAAACTGCAGAAAACCTGTAACATCGACGATGCGTTGTAAAAGTTGTAACACCGATATTGTAGACATGCATTAAAAAAACTAGTTCGCCATCTTGGATGCTCTTTCTCATCAAATATTTTCAATTAGTACCCATATTATAGAAATACATTAAAAATAACTTCCCGCCATCATGAGTATTGAGTATGACTAGTCCTTGAAAGAAAACGGATATACAAAATTTCAGCTGAGTGTTTACAAATCAGTTCTTGGAAGTTCAATTATACATATTCGTATGTTTTTTCTACTTCAAGTATCATTATCAATGATTTATTATAAATCTTAGATATATGTATGTATGTTATTTAGACTGTAACATACACTGCCACCCAAAGCATCTATTGGGTTCCGTTTTCTTGCTGCGGCACTGAAGATTCTCAGATGATCTGTTTATTCCACTACTTTCAGAAATTCAGAAAGTGTAATGCTCTGGAGCTCCATAGTCTTTAACACTTAAAAAGAATGTGGATAAGCATTTTTACGTAGAAGATTCTGCACGGTTGATTGTCTGCTGAACTTAGCATCTTCAGGTGTCCATTGACACAGTAATTCCCCGACAGATTGTTTTTACTTAGATACCTAAATCTTCTTTAACTATAGTTTCCAGGACAGGATTCCTATTTATATTCATAAATTATTCTTAACTTAGGTTGATACATTCGATAAATCTTCTTTGGTTATAGTTTCCAGGAGTAATTCAGCCTGTATCAATCCCTGAAGATTGTTCCATTGTAACTACTTATTTTCCTATCTCAATTTTCTACTTTTTTCTCTATTTTTCTGTAGCCAATTCCTCAGAAGAGTGTTCAGATCCAACGAAGGGTTTTTCCGTTAGCTTCATTAGTTGTCCGCTATTCCATTTTCCTCCACTCCACTCAGTTCTGGAATCATTTGGGGAGTAAATATATTAGTTTTGCGTAGCTCATTCAATTTGCCCAGATATTCCTAAACCAGTTTAGATCTCATGACATCAGAATTCAAAGCTCCAATAATAATATATAATAAGATAATAATCTCCTATTTGAGATAATTCTGAAGTTGAACTGTACACATTTTCCAATTGTATTTATTTATAATACTTGGTGTATTTCTCAAACTTTCCAAGTGTTTGGTTTCATCTGCTGTTCGTATACCATTTGAAAGCTACAACTGAGTTATAAGCTAAATCTTTACTCAAAGCTAAACTTTTTCGATATATCATCCCAGAGCATGATCCAGATTTGGTCATTTTTGACGGTGGTTTTGAGTTGTCCTTCTCTGAACATTTTAAATATGGTTAGATGGAAGATTTACTCAAAATTACTTCTAGTACCGCCGGTAGGTTGGCCCTGGTTGCCTAACTATTGCTGTACATTGTATATATTCACGGTAGAAAGTTACAACTTCAAATCCCAATTCATTCTTGACGAACTTTGTTCATTCTTATGTAGTTGGTTAAGGCTAATGGTTACCCAAATGCTTAACAGTTCATATATAAATCCTTTTATATCTGAACATTTTAGGCATGATATGATGAATGATATGATGAATAACGTACCTGGGTCGAGTATGGCCAGCCGATCAGTATGGCCAATTGCCAGTATTGCTGTAGCCAAAGCCCATTTTAAACTAAACGCAGCAGTAATTGTTAGCGGTCGAGGCTTGTATCCGAACGGCTCAAAGTGATTTGTGAATATCGTAATCAAAACGAAATGTAGATTGACCGTAAATATGGCTGTCGTTTAGCCGGATTTTCAGTATGAAAATTTGAAAATCATTTATTGACTTGAAAAACAAGTTGTATCCTTTTTATAAAAAGTTTCTTTACCCGTCTATCTCTATTTATATTTGAAGTTATTAAAAATTGTACATTAAGTAGTTTTGATTTCTACCCACACTTCAAACTCCCCAAGAATATTTTTTTTTACTGGCCTATCAATAAATTTCGTAAGTGATACTTAAGCAATATCTGTTTATTTTTGTTTTAGGTCATGGGACGATATAAGTGCAAGGGGATTTGGGGAAATTGGACGGAAGATGGTATGAACCTTGCTATACTAGCAGTTAAGAGAGGAGTGATGAAAGTATATAAGGCCGCCAAACATAAAATAACACTTCGAACTTTGAAACGATATAAAGAGATATAGAGAGATATAAAGAGAACAAAGAATTGGGTAGAAGGCCTTTACTAAACGTTGAACAGGAAAGGATACAAAAAGTATTACGTATATGCGTCAAGAAATTCTGCGATCAAAATAATTTAAACGTTGAATGCAAAGAAGTGATGATCGGTCGCGATTGGCTAAGAGGGTTTCTGACGCGTTACAAAAATATCAGTAAACGAAAGGCACAATATTTTTAATATTGTCGAGGAAGGATGCCAGTTAGGCAGTTACACAATGCACTACAAGTCTTGGCTGCACGGGGAACAAAGTAGATTGGATTCAAACTTGCATTCTTGTATTCGATGGCGCAAAATGCCACTTAGACTATTCAATTGTCGAAGCTAGTAATGAATTCTTTTATTTAAATACAGTGTTGGTATTATGTGTATTTGAATTATTCGTACTGTAAAAATGGCCACACCTATGGGCCTATTTACAGCCCCCATCGAAAATTCGTCGAATTCCCCCTTTTTTAAAAAAACATAAAGAATAAATAATTAAAAGGTGTGTGCTGAATATTTTAATGTAATATTAAAGCTAAATAAATAGATTATAGAATGACATAAATTTGACATGTTTAAATTTTTTCAAACTTATAAAAATAAGAGTCAAACCTCCTGTCCGTATTCGACTCAGGTACCTTATTCAGCAAGAAAGTATTTTATATTTCGATGATTATTTATATATAGTCATGTTTAGCCCATTGTGCGACTTGGTTATCTACTCCACTTGTTTTTACATATGTTTTTAGAGATTTGTCTTCTTGCCTACGTTACAATTGACAGTTCTTTTCTTTATTATCAAAGATACTGGTAATTTGTTGACTACAACTTGTAGAATTTTCGTGGAAGTTGTTTTATAGCATTTTCCTTCGCATTCTATCCTGAATTTCTCTATATTTGGCTGGTCTCCAGCTATTCACCCCTATGAAAGCCACATATACTTGGTAACTCTGCTTCATTCAATAAGCTTCTCTAATCACAGCTTGGTTCATTGATATTGGGCACTACTATTTGGAGATTATTGACTATTTTTGGTGCCTTTTAGATATACTCCAACATCTTTATAAGAATCACGGGTGTGTTTTCTATTTAGACAATATGTTTGCTTTTTGAGATTATCGGCTATATCAAGTTTATGGTGTTGATATTTATATTATAAATAGTGATTGGTGTTGAATTTAATTTCTCAAATTTTTGGAGAAAAAAATTAAAACTTTTCTCGCCGCGAAATATGCATATTTTTGTATGTAGTCCCTAACGAAATACACTTATTTGGATAAAGTAAATAATTATTATGGCATTTAAAGGCCAAAACGAGTCTCAAAATTTAAATCAATGTCCCAAAAGAGAAGACTGAAGCCAGTACAATATTAAATCTTGAACTACCAACTCAAATAACAGAAATGAGAAGAATTCGTTGAAGTAACAGGTATATTTAGAAGTGATTGATGCATTTCATATTTTAACTTTTTTGTAAAATACATTAGTAATCGTGAAGTAAATTCAATTTATATTTCACACAAAATGAGAATTTAGATATTTTTTTGACAGTTTAAATTATAATCAACCCCTAAGATAAATTCGAGCGTTATTTTCTGCTTCGCTCTGGGTAAAAAATTACAGTTCGCAGGAAACGTTTTCATATTCTGTACGCTTGAGTTAAGAAGCAAATTAATATATGCGAGAACCCACAACATCCCTGTTTATTTACATAAAATTCGCTTTAATATATTAATAAATTTCTCCTTTAACAGGATTATGCTAAGAAATCTTAACCTATAAATCTGACGGAACAATACCAAACATTCGACCCAGTGAAGTTTTTGAAGTTGAAGCGGAGTTTATGAATAGAGTGGTTAATACAATAAATCAGAATTAAGCCGACGATTCTAAAGTTGTTTGTTTGCGAATGCACAAACTATAATAGAGGAAAATATTTATGAAATTTAAATATTGACTTGTGAAGATATAATGAGAGGATGATTAGTGGAACTATTCTTCGAACATAGAATAATACAAAAAAAAAGAGCTGAACCACCTGAAATAATTTAACGTTTGACGTATTTGTGCCAGTAAAAATTTTTCTCTCCAACCTCTTAACTGCAACTCTACCAGTCTTCTTTTTTCAAACACTAAGTTTTGGGTTTTTGAAGAACTTGTGAATAGGTACTTTCAGTCAAATATTTTTCTCGTTTCGTTAATCAATTTTTGTAGTACAGTTTTCACTTCCGTGTAATACTGTTTGTGGTGATATTATTATTTATACTTGCGGTAAAGTTTTTATTTTTGCTTTTACATATACGAGGATGTATTGATATCTAATTAGCCTAGACCAGCAACGAACAATAACTTATTAGAAGTTTGACGTCAAAAAAGTAAAACAGAGGTACGCAATAAATTAAAAGAAAAAAGATGTCCACCGAAATTGTGAAAATAGAAAAATTGGAGTATCGAACCATCATCAAGTATCTGTATCGGGAAGGCCAGTTTCTGTGTCAGTCCTTGGATGGATGCAGTTCATGACATGATTTCATCAGACCGCCGAATTGGGCTAAATCGGATATCTGAAGCACTGAATATTTCATACGAACGCGTTCATCATATAGTTCACGTCAATTTAGACATGAGAAAAATTGCTGCATGGCGACACTCTGGTTCTCCAAGAAGTTTCTTGTCCAAAAATCTGCTGGAAAAGTTCTTGCTTCAGTTTGGGATTCCCATGGAGTAAACATGATTTAGTTTTTGGATAAGGGTAGAACAATAACTGGAGATTACTATTCTACATTACTGACCACTCTACGGGAAAAAATTGAAGAGAAAAGACGCGAAAAGCTATCCAAAGGAGTTTTGTTTTTGCAGGACAACGCCCCTGCACACAAATCTCATGTGGCTATGCAAAAAATTCGTGATTTATGGTTTGAATTACTAGAACACCCCCCTTATTCACCAAATTTGGCTCCGTCCGACTATCACCTCTCACCTCAACTGAAAAAAAGTTTAAGAGCTCGTAAATTTTCTTCCAACGAGGAGTTAATAAAAGCTATGAAGGTCTGCTTTGCAAAGCAAGAAGTAACATTTTTTTTGAAAGGTCTAGGGACGTTGCAGGTTCGCTGTAATAAATGTATCGAATTAAGAGGAGAATACGTTGAGTAATAAAATATTTTGACATTGAAATTTTGTTTGGTTCTACAGTAGGCTAAGAAGTTATCAATATATCCTCGATATAAGGATCATTACGAACAAATGCTGACGGAAAAGAGAACATACTTTGAATTACGGTATAATGATATTCAAATTGATAACCAAGAAGTAGAAGCACCAACAGTAGACGAAATTCGGAAAGCTTTACAACTGTCAAATGGAATCACTAATTTCTTTTAATAATTATTTGAGGCCTGTAATAAAGTGTAATTCATTCAATTTAACAATCGTTGCTACCGACTTGTGAATCGGTACATTGCTTGGTGAAACAGTGATTTTTTTCTTCGATTTATGAGGCCGTTTTCCCTTGATTTTTATATTGAAACAATCCAACTCTATGTAGTATTCGCTATTGATTGTCTTTCCAATATTCCATGCGCATCCCAAAATACTGATGCCATATCCTTCCCATCTGACTGTAGTGCCTTCGGACGCTTTGGACGTGGTTCACCAGCTGCAGTCCACTCAGATGATGAAGGTTTTGATTCCGGAGTGAAATGATGGATCCATGTTTCATTCAATATGATTTATTACGTGTAAACATGCAGCTCTGCCAGCACTGCTCTGAATCATCAACCAAATTGTGAACTTTCTGGACTAAACACCTCAATTAAGCGACCAGAACGTTCACAATCATCAATGTCTGTAAGTCCACGTTTAAATTCAGCAAACCAATAACAAATGGTTCTTTTCGATGGAGGCAATAAGAAGCAATGATAAATTATCACACGAAATTGTGTTGAATCCATTATTTTGTAAATAACCAAAGTATCTTCACTTAAATAGCTGTCACTTTTTTCTGACTAATCGAAGTTTACACAGTCTTTTGAAAGGTGGTACTCCATGAACGTGGATTTGACTATGGCAGCGCCATTTGTTTGTTCAGTGTTTTTACGATGACGTCCCTTTTGTCAGTGTGTACGGCTGGACTCATAACTCTTTTAAATGTTTTAATCATAATGAGCATAAGAATTTTTGTAATATATATAATAACGCTAAAGAAGAAGGTAGGATTTTTGTAATATATTGATTTATGGCCAAATACCACATTTATAGAGTAGAAAGTGAGAAACTTGCCTAAAAAATCAACAGATGATTGTTAACAACAAATGAAATAAGAAATATGAAGAGAAAATTGGTGAAAATTGTTTCCTCCTCATTTTTATCTAAGATTATTCCAAAATACCTACTCAAAATTGATGTTTTTCATAAACTCTGATATACTTTTTCTACCTCTTCTATCTTTAAACACATATTTTCTGTTCATATAACATTTGACAAAAGCAATTCTCAAGTTAATATTATCAACCACAAAATACGCGGCTAAAGGTACATTTTGTAAACTACAAGAATTGTTGACAAAGTTCTTGTACATATCGCAGAGAAAGATGTCACACATTTTAATGTTTAGATTCGGTTTATTTCTTAATTGGTTATCGTATTTGTTTATCCTTTTCCGGAATCATTCCCAATTTTCTGCAATTATTTCCTACAGCTTTGTCTTAATTAGTATTTGTCCAAGATTTGTTACTTCTCATTAGTTGTAATTTTGTATTCTTAATAGTACTAATATTATTAAACTTAAACTGAATATTCGGTATGGTGTCCTAAGCTTACCATTAAATTAGTTAATCTCCTGGATCTCTGTTCAATTGTGTTCTCGCTCGCTAAAAGACTAATAACTAGGTTCCGAACCCAATCGTTCGTTGAGCTAGTATTCGATTCACGACATCTCCCCACAAATACTAGACATATATGGAGAAATATATCAACAAAGTAAGGATTGTTATTAAACAACTGACGATAAGTATGTATTTCACGTTTCCCAAGAAATCAAATGGCACGGTTATCTCATTCAGCAAAAAGTTCTTCTATAAAATGTAAGTTCCGAAAAAAAAGGTTGGTTCCGCGACTGCAAGAGAGTCAGTTTTTCGCGACTGCAAACGATCCCAGAAGAGGTCAGTTTTCGTGGTGATGTAACAATGAGTTTTTTGGGCGAACACGAGAGTAGTTCAGTAGCATACAGGAGGAATTTCATGTAAGTTGAATTTGAAATTTTTTTAGTTAGGCTGATATAGTTTCGTTGGACAGGCGAATACACAAGATTTTATTTTGATAGATTAATTTTCATACAGAATTATATACCTAAATATGTCCGTGTTTATGAACGGGTGCACCTTAAGAATTATAGTTCTTCCAGTATCAATTGCAGATTATGAAAACTTATATAAAAACCCTTGCCGACAATTTTGTTTCATCTACTATAGGCGTAAGTACCTCATTTTATTAATTTTTTATTTTTATAAACACTTTTAAAAATATGTATATCTTATGCAAGAAAGTATTTGTTAAAAGGCAATCGAATCATTATTAATTGGACGGTATTAAGCGACGTTATTTAGACATATGCACTTAATTGTAGTCCTACTTAGAACTTAGAAAATAAGCAATATTATACCTCGTTAAGCTGCTACAACTGAATATTAAATTTTAAACGTAAATAGACGAGTAAAATGTACCTGTTTGTAAGGGAGTTTGGTTTAAACAAGGTACCAGACGTGAACTGAGCTCTTTTTGTATCCCACTCGCTTTTTTTGGAAAACAGAATTTCAAAGCAAAAACAATAAACGAAAATAAATTCGTTGCAAATAAAACAAAGAAAAAAAACATTTCAGTTCCAAGGTATCTTTATAAATAATAATAATAGTCAGAATCGTCTGAATTAGAGTCATCATTTGATTGAATTATGATGGGTTGTAAAGAGGATGATACCACATACTCATCTTCTTCTTTGATAACATGTTCAATCCAGTTTTTCCAAATCTATTGGCTGTATGATGCTAGAAATTTCTTTACGAGTTCAACAACCTCTTTACTCAGTTCTGTAGACTGGTTACATTTTCGTAATACTATTTTACGTTCGCTCAGTAAGCAATTATTTGTTTGTTGGGCCTTTTTCACGATCGCGGACAGGAAAAGGGATATTCTTTTCAGACATAAATGCTAAAATTTGAGCTTTGTTAAAACTACTATTTGGTATCTTGAGAAGTTGCCGCGAGTGGTGGGATGTGTTGTCCTTAACGATTATTGATTGTGGTGGAATGTTAGGTAGAAGCTGTTCAATAAACCACTTTTCAAATAATTGGAAATTTAGCTCATCGTGACTGTGAAACCATTTTTCATCTAGATAAATTATGTATGTATTAGTACTTCGGTAGTCTTTTATCTGACGAAAATAATCATGTCGTCATCGAACGATCCTTGACGATTCGGTTATTGCCAGCCGTTCATTAATTTTTTTTGTGTTTAAAACCACATTCTAACAAAACTTGACGCAATGTTTCTAAACTGGTATAATTTTCTTTATTTGTTCGGTTCTGTGAACGATCCACTGCAACCCCTTTCGTAAATACTCGATAAATGGAGAATTCATTTATTCTAGTTAATTCAGCAATTCTTATTATGATTGCATTATCAGATTGCTGAATATTTTCCTTTTTCAAGCATTCGAATATATTTAAAATAACTTGATGTGTTTGTATATCTAAATCTTTATTATTAAATTCATACCTGTCTTATTCTCACTACACTGTGCTACTCTGTTATTGTCTTCATGCGCCCGTGGCCTAAAGAACGCCATATTTTTATTTATTTGAAGAAATTTATGAACGTCAATGTTTATCGCAAGCTGTTTGTACATACACCTTCGGCAAATAGAAATCCATTTATGTTTACAATTCGATGCTTTCATTAGTAAACAGTGAAGAAGGTGAGTCCACGTGGACTGACGGTTTGTTAAATGTTTACTGAATTTTATACGGGGGGTAAACCTTATTTTTTATTTCTTAATTCTACAATTGATATTGGAATAACCATATCTATATATACATATTCTGTTGCGTTTACTGAATAATTAATTCAAAGAAAGAATTGAAGATTGAATATTTACGAGAAGTAGTACCCGTATATTTATACCTATATTATTTTGTAAGATATTGAGTGAATAATTTAAAGAAAGAATTCAAAATTAAATGTTCACAAGCGGGACATCTTAGGTAGTGTTTGTATATAATTGTTTTTCAAATGTTTAGTAGATTAATCGAATAATAAGTTTGAAATGTAGAAAAATTATTATCTGTACATGCACATGTACATACATGTACAAGTTTTTCACTTACAAGGTAACAATCGACTTAGGTCAAGGTTGCTTCGAAGAAATTTATTTCGAGTTGTTATAACATTATACAGGGATGTACGAATTTTGTACCCAAAGGAAGATTTCAACAGTTAGTCTCGGCCCAGATATATATAACTTTGTAGATTTTGTTTCTTTTTTTGTATCTTTCATTTAGGCTCATTTGTTTTTTTATTTAATTTTTATCGTTGCTATATAATTGTTATCATTAGATTACCAAGGGTGAGGTAAGTGAGGGCGAAGTAAAAAACTTCGTCAAGGAACCATAGAGATCGCGTCAAGGCGTTTGTAAGCCTTGGTGACCCACAACTTTTTCGTTGAGAGCGTAGAAACCCCCTAACGATTTCCCTTTTCGCTCGGTTCAACGGCTCACTTTTTACTTAAAGAGGTAACAGATTATTATCTTTCACTTGTACCATTCTAGCACTGGTCACAGCAGCTGCCAACCTATACAGGAAGGAAGGGTTTGATTGCTGTATAGGGTCAAATCCAAGAATTATTACCGTGGTTACCAATTATTACACTGGTGACAACGAAGTTTTAAAATAGTTATTACAACTGATGACAATGATAACACAAAAATTGCGTCATAATGATTTCAACGAATTCTATCTGAAGATTTTGCAATGAAAAAGGTGTGAAAAAATAGTTCCGAAAATACTTTTAGAGGAGCCAAAAGAATATCGAATGTCAATTAGTGATGGAATGTGTAAACCCTTTATATTATCAAAGTCTCTGAATAATCTATACTAATACAACGTAAATATTTCGTACGTATGCGTAATTGTCAGAATGGGTGTGAGATAATAAATCCTCGGCATTATTGGAATGGCCAAATTAAATACGAAGAAAGATAAAATAAGAGCAATGGCGTTATAATGGAAACTATAGTAATCATGAATATAATGTCTTCACAAACATCTCCTTAAATTCGTAATTATTATTACACTTTCAACTCGGATACAACTAGTTTAATTAAAGTACTTGCCACCATTACAGTGTGGGAAAGATCTTCAAGCATCTTAAGATATTTTAACGAATGTTTGTTAACAGCTCCGTCGGTATTACAAAATCCGTAGGTCTTTCCATTATAAGTTTATTCAAGTTTTGCAGCTACGAAGTTCTTACTTTGAGATGTTTTATTTTCTTTTAAAGTTGAATTGTAAGTAACTTGGTAAGTTTGACACACTATAAATGCTTGATATTTTGGTTGATAAACCCTGATAAATCGGCAGTAAGAAAAATATAATTGTGTAGGGATTAAAAACAGGGAGTTAAATATTTGGTATCCACCCCGGATGATAAACTTTTGGTGAATAGACACATCAACAATAACAACACTAGCTATTATAGCACGCGAAAGTTTACTATTCAGAGATAGCGCCCACAAAGAAGCTATGGCTTAGTAAAAAGCGTAACTGTCGATCAAAACACCATCGGTACAATTACCACAGAGTTTGGAGGGATGGAAGTTTTTAGAAATCTTTTCATTATTATACAAAAAAGGTGCCTACTTGTCATATAACCATCCAAATCATTAATTATATAATATTTTTTTCTGGTGAAATTATAATTCCATGGTGGACATCGAATTCTTATTGTACAAAGTGTGGAAATTGAGGAATGAAACTATTTTTTCAAATTATTTTCATTCTTTTAGATTTACAATTGGGTGTTTTCTCCTTCACAGTAATTTCCTTATGAAGCCACGGAACATTGGTTATGATTCTTCCACTGGAATAGTTTCGGTTGGTCGGATACAAAGTTTGAATACTTTCTAATATCACAAAATTCTGTCGTTTTAGATGAGTTTTCTTTTGAGGAAAGATAAAAGTCATGAGGACTCAAGTTATGTGATGAGGTATTTGAGGAGCCATAAAGATGATTTTATTGTTTTAATGACATTGTGCAGAAAATTTTCAAGTCCAATTCATTAGTATAAATCTGGTGAACAGTAGTGACTCGAAATCAACTGTTCCCCGATCACCAAATGACGATCCGAACGGAAAAGTTATCGGATTCTAGCGACATTTGAAACGATTCTTGTAGGTTGTCCGCTGCGTGGTATAACTTTCTATCTTTCAGGAAAGACCTTAAACCAAAGAAACACCTGAGCTACAAAAGTTTTTGTTGTACTTTGCTCAATTATTAAATCTGATAGTTCATTATCAGAATACAAAAAAACATTGGCTATGCACAATTTACTGATATGTTGAAACTCCTATTAAATGTTGTCTCTTAATTCATATTGATTTGAGGTATATGATACACACAAGGGATGAAAATATTAAGATGAATATTTTCACTGTAGTCTAATGAGAGACTTTTACATCAGTTTGCTGATTCCTAAGAACCAATACTAGCAATAAAAAAATGCTTATTGCTACTTGTCCCTGTCTGTCACTTACCTATTTCAAAGTAAATAATCTCAAGTAATTGGTTGGAATTTTTAGAACTTGTAAACAATGTGAACAAGCTTTGACGTATTTCAAATAAAGTGACTTCTTTCACGGACGACTTTGAGTTGTTGTAGCTATGACAGACATACGATTTACACCATAAAGAAATTTATAATCAGAATTCTTGTTCTTTTATGTTTGTTTCTGATACTGACTCGCATAATTGTTAAGTTCCAGTCAATTCCTGGATAGCCCTATACAAACGACACTAGTGATTTAATGCATTAAAAACCCAACTAATAAATATTCGTGACGTAACATATTGGTTTGGTTCGAAACTCGCAAACACACAGTATTTTCAAATGGTGAGAATATTATAACTATGAGTTTTTCGAGAGATTCTGCCCACTTATACGTACAGATTATAATTTATTTACAAATAAAAAAGCTGGAATTTTTAGTTTCAGATATTTAATAGTGTCAAATATAAAGCTTACGGAAGATTTATGGAAGATAAGGAGATAGAACGGAATGTAATTTGAAAAATTCCACTGAAGGGAAACCCGTTATTCCATCAGTGTCCTCTTGCAAATCTGATAGCTGGTATAAAAAGGCGTTAAGTGAATGATGATTTATATCTCAAGAGTTTCATTTTAAAGCCATAACTCTCGATTCCATGATTCCAAGTTTTTGGAGTTGAATGCGAAAAGAGCATATTTTAACATATAATTTTATATTGCCTTACCTATGAATTTGAATAAAACGTTTTATGGATACAGTTTTCCTGATATAAACTTGTGGGGGTTTTCAGTTTGTTGCTCTTGGTGACTTATAAGAGACTGAAATATTAAAGCAATATATTCTTTACGGCGTTTTTATGCCTTTCTTTGGTTATGTTCAGCAATGGCAAAAACAAAACTTATATATTCAAAATTTTTTCCAGATTATGGATATACGACGACAACTACATAAAAATGATAGATGTTACAAAGAAAAACGTGATAAAAATATTACTATACTTTTTTCAATAAAGACTTGTCAACTAGAAAATGTATCACTTTCATGAATACATTATTTGTTGAAAGTAATATTAAGGAAATAATTGATCTTTATACTTAGGAGCACACCTTTCCCGATGTAGTGAACTACCATTTTTCAATGTTTTTAAGAACAAAAACCAACGAGCTTGTCCTTGAAATCTTATTCATATTGACAAATATGGAGAACTGTGTTCTGCAGTCTCCTCTCTATATATTTCACTGCAAAAGTTATTTGGCATAACTTTCATTTGGCATTAAAACTGTTTATTAGTGTTTAAGCATTTTGCATTCATATGTTTGTGAATAAGCAAGTCCTTCCTTTACAGTTAATTCAAAGACTAAAGGTGAACTTCCGTCTCTGAAGCTGATAACTTGGTTATCAAAACAAAACAGTGTAATTATGAATGTTGGTGTAGCGGTAACGTAAATAGTGTGTTTAGTATGAAGGTCACCAACAGTCCCAGATATTCCAACTTCATCCGCATTGATAAATCGATAAAAAAAACTAATTATGAAGAAAATTACTTCAGAATACTTATGGTTTTAAGTCTATTTTCGGTATTTCGAGCCATGTTTATAAATTGCTATCGCTCATTAAAAATTTTCTTTAAGTTTTAGTTGGAAACATTGTTATAAATTAATGGAATAAATATTCTTGGATTTCTTATTTCATCATTTTTTGCACCCAATGACAAATATTATTCTAATCTTCGGTCAAATGTGTGCGAAACATTTGGCTTAGACTTCTGTCTATCCTATTCTTTCAAATTCGACTTCAACAAAAATAAATATACAACTTAATTTTATTAAAATAATGGTTGTTTTTTAAAGTTTATATGATTAGTATTAACAAACTTATAAAGTCTGGATATATTTTATACCGCAGAACCGTTCCAAATAGATAGTACGTCATCAGCGCCGATTGTGTATGAGAACGACCGGCTTGTTTTACAAAATTCTACTGGCTAGAGCCACTATTTTGACGAGAACGAAATTATTTGCAAATTACAGTGTTGATTTGTTGACATATGCACAGTAAAAGCCCGAATTACACCCGAACACTGAATATTCTAAAAAAGTGAACGTTTGGGCTGGTATTAACAGAATTATTGGCCCTTATTTTTTTGAGGGCCAGTTAACGGTAAGATTTATTTAGTTTTTTTTTTATTAGCTTTTTAGTGCCTACATTGCAAAGACTTTTTCCTGATGTTAATCATCCAAGTAAGATAGATCGATCTATTCACTACCAACAAGACGAAGCTCCACCGTACAGCAAGAAATTATTTGTACGAGGTTTTTCCCAATAAGTGGATTCGAAGACGTGGAACCATCGATGGCCGGCTAGATACCCTGATTTGACTCATCTCCATTACCCTTATGGGGTTATTTGAAATCTAAAGTATATATATATATATATATATATATATATATATATATATATATATATATATATTAAAATTTTACATCTTAAAAATTAATTTTCTCAGTTATTATTGCACCAAATTTAAAAACTTTTTATTGCTGAACAGAGGACTGAAATTCCTTTCCAACAAGGTGCCACTCGACTCCCTTTCTTATATAAAATTTCAGAAGGGGTGCTTATAATTCAAAGGGGGGATGCTGGAGGGGGATAATATTTTCATACTGCAAATTGTCAGTTTAAGAGTAAAAATCGATCTGTCTATTATAAGAATAATAGCACATTCGTACTTGAATAGAATTGATGTTCATTGAAGTAGAATTTTATTGAAAAATTGATAATTGGAAAATAATTTTCAGATGATCCTATATTAACGAAATTATATTGACAACGAGCTTATGAAAATCTTATCCTTTCTATAACAACGCTGACTAGAACCTTAGGAACTCTGACAGAAAATTGAAAATAATTTTCAACAAAATATATTGAAAGCAAAAAATTCATTATAGTTTGTTGATTCACGTTTTATGTTCACAGATAAAATCGAATTCGTTTTATGGAATGTTGGGTATTTCTTTTAGGACACGTTTACCTGAAAAATGAGGCACACGGAACGTTATTTATGTGTTTCATAACCCGGTAAATATCCACGTTATTAGTGTACGGAAAAGTCCATAAACAAAAAGACCGCTCTGGAAAAAAATAATGTCCCATCAAACATAAATACTCGATTCTATTGTACCTACGTAGCGTCATAAAGGATGAAATTTATTGGTCAAAAAGCGGAATTTTTCCGCTACAGAAAAATATATACGATGAAAAAAAGACTTGTTTGGTCATGTCATATTTTTATTAATGATCTGAGATTAAAACCAATATCTTCGATGGTGTGTAATGAATTGTGACTTTATAGGAAGATATAACAATATTTTTTTTTGACTCTGAAATTCTATGAACATAGTTATTGAGGGGAACATCGTATAAATCACTTACCCAGTCTTAAGGTCTGTATCAAAAAGGACCGACAATCAATGCTGATTATCCGTGCGGTATTATTGCCTTGTTTCCACAGGGCCAGGGATCGACAACTTTTTGAGTCAGGAGAATCAATAATTACAACTAACAAAACTTTTCAAAGAGCCAATTTTTTTGTTGCCAATATAATAGATAATATTCGCATAAGTAAAATTTATTAGTGAAAAACTAATCTTTTATTAATAGGAAAAGATATTTATTTATTCATAAATTTGTAGTGTTTTTCACAACAAATTGAATAGTATACGTACATATTTATATGGAATCATTAGATAATTACGTATCAGTCAAGTAAAGAAATATAACAACTGAACATTTACTCACAACTTGAACATAAAATAATTGGACAAACAAATCTAATAGGGGCGATGGTTTTCCATGGTTTTTGAGTAGAAAATTTAAGCTTTACAATGTAAACAATGTAACTTGTACTTGAAATAAAAAAAAAACAATAACATATATTTGAACAAACAAATTCAAAGGAAGCGTTGGCTTCGCATGGTTTTGAGAAGTTTGGATAAATTTGGCTCATAACTTGTTTAAAGTTTCAAACGTGACTCTAAATTTTAAATTGTTAGTTGGCTTCTTACTTTACTTTTAATTATATGCACGAATATATCGATCCGAAGATAGTTCATTCCAAATGCTAACTTTACCTCACTGTAGCAATCTGGAACAGTATTCAATGCGTTGAATATAAGATCCTCAACTCGCTGCATATTTTCAAAGCTACCTACCTTTGTTGCATTACGTACATACATTTCTCGACCTCTTCACTTTTTCTTCACTTTTTAAATCGATTAATTGCATATCTAAAGATCTAGTTTCAATGCCGAATGTCTCAATGCAGAATTCGTTACTATTTGTATTGAGAAGATTTACTATGAATGCTAGTGTAGTTTTGTTCATTTTGAATTGTTCAAATCTGTCAACAAATAAATCTTTAATTTTTAAGTATACTGAAGAAATTCGTGTCAACATTTTCACTGGCGATATAACTTTAAAAATTGGAAGTGAAGTAATTTAGTGATATGAAATATCTTCTACCAAAGGAATTTTTTCTTGAAAACAAACGAATATTTCTACCAAAACATGGGCTGGGTTCCCCTTTCCTTGCAATTTTAGATTTAGTCCATTTCATTTCTCTGTGATATCTACCATAATGTGAAATTTTTGCAACTATTTGTTGGCAATGGTGTTGGTTTTGACAAAATAATATCAACAATTGCAATTACCAAATTCATAACCTCAACCATTTTGTCCGCAAAGCGATTATCGGTGTATTATGCAGTGAAATTTATGAATTTCGTGGTTTATTTTGCCCTGAAGAATCGCCCTTTAATTTTTTCTTGTAATACTTCTCGCTCCATGAATAGCTATTGGAAAGATTTTATTTAAATTGACCCCATTGTCTGCAAGGCATTTTTTCACGGCAATTGCCATATCTTCCCTTCTAGTTTGTCCAAGGCGCGGTATTTCTTCTTTTGTACTTTGTGAAGACATATATCTGACAATAACAGCAACTTGTGTCGTATCTTTTATGTAACAACTCATCGATAGCAAATGATAAAGAAAGTAGAATATCTTCCACCAGTAAATATGTTACATTTGAACACATTTTAGATATTCCATGTTTTACTGTTTTAGCGGATAATGACAAATCTTTTAACATTATTAGATTTCTGTTTTATTTTTGAAATCATGAAACAAATTTTCAGTTGCACGCATAAAACAATCATCATTAGTGTGTGTCACCGTAGAGAAGGCGAAAAAAAGCGGGTACAAGTCGCTGAGAGATAGAATAGATGCCTAATTCTCGTTAATACTTTCAAAACGATTTTCAAATATTTTTTTTGCAAAAATCAATAGCATTTCCGTATAGAACTAAAGAGGCGCAGCTTCACATCCAAAGAATCGCATGACAAATATGAGTTTTCGGATGCGGTATATCATCAGTAGCATTTTTAAATACGGTGTCGGTTATTTTGTGTTTTCCAAAATTAAAAATGACGGATGAGAAATTTCGATATGGTACAGAAATACAAAATAGTTCAACATAAGCCACGTACATTCGAAAATACACGAGGACTATGCGTGGATGTTTTCTCAAACCAGTTTTTATTGACTTTTCTAAACCCAAATATTTCTGGACTTCGGTTCCAGTTTTCGTCACTCTATGAGTCATCGCTTTATTACGCACACAGTAACCACAGCGCCATGCTGTGGTCTCGTCAAGAACATGTTAACGACTGACCATACACGATAATGTGGAAACAAAACTGCTTCCGACGATCCGTTGCGCCTGATAGTCAGTACTGATTATCTGTTCTTTGTGAAACCGGATTTCACTGGTATAATTTCCACAATTTATAAAGTAAAAAAATATCTTGGATAAAGAGAAATCTTTAATTATTTGCAAAATGTAGTTACAACTATACTCTTACAAAAGAGAATCACACAATTAGTTTTTACTGATGAAAACGGGAACATTTCATATTTTAAAAGATTTAGCCTCGAATTTTACAAAAAACTATTATTTAATTACTTGGTATTACATTCAGTATCATTTCTAGTGATTTTTTTTATTGAACTTGATTTTTACTTTTCTCATCCTATTAAGTTGGATTGTCGCATACTTGACCTTCTTGATTAAATGAAATGATGGAATATTTAATAATATCGCGTGTATTATTTAAATTTTATATGTATAAAAGTCTTATAAAGCTTTCAAAACCAACTTTGAAATTTCACTTATACATGGCACTAAAGGAAAATAAGAAGATGATGCTATTAATTTTTATATTTGAATTGATGTGTCTTGATTACTGAGATAATTCACTCGTAGTTATGATACAATTATTAACTTACAATTTAACTACGACACATCAAGATTAACTGTTAAGATTATATTCAGAAGTTATATTTCATTACCTATATTAATGCCTTTGAAATAATGGATTAGGCGTGGTAACTGTTCCGGAATGTTTGATATTTCTTGTAAACGAATTTCCTTGCTAGTGATTATGGCGTTTATGGAAGTATTGTCAACAACTTGTTGGTATGTGACTGGTCTTGATCCTATGAACCGTTGAATTTTTTGGTTAGGTAGTGTCGCAACTTTCTCAATGATCGGTCCCGTATGGAACGTATTTTCCTAGGTATCAGGTCCCCGTGGAGGATTTTTTTCAGTATGACCCCAAGTTCATTCCCACGTATTCCAGTGTAAGTACCTAGATTAGAGTAATGGTTACACCAGAACTTGTAAGACGGAACATAGAGTAGTGAATATTCTTAATAATAGGATGTACGGGTTATATTTGTTTTGAATGTAGAGTTTATTAACGTAAAAGAGTCTGTATAAATAGGTCATTATTTGTAGTAAGGCGATAGAGAGTTTAGAGCTTGGAGAATCGAATACTATTCTCCTGTGTAGACGCTAGCGTACACGAATTTATTTCATTAATTGATGGAGCCTATGCCGGCCTCAGAATAGGGTGTATTATTATAAAAAATTTTATTATATTCAGTTCAATTAATAATATTAAGAAATCGTTGTTTCAATATACAATGCTGGTCCATATGTATACAATAAATTCAATTTTAGCGTTATTATATACTATGCGACAAAAACATGAAACAGATCGATTTTTATTCTTAAATTGACAATTTACTGTATGAAAATATTATCCTCCTCCAGCACCCCCTCGAAAATTTTAAGTAAGGAAGTGGGTCCTGTGGCACTTTGTTAGAAAGGGATTTCAGTCTTTTGTTCAGCAATATTAAATTTTATTTTTAAATTTGGTGAAATCGTAACTGAGCAATTTAATTTTTAAACTTCGCGCAATATTGTCTGGTCTATTAAAATATACTTTAGAATGGAGAGGAGTCAAATCGGGGGATCTAGCCGGCCATTCGATAGTTCCACGTGCAATTTGCGGTGGAGTTCCGTCTCGTTAGTAGTAAATAGATCGATCTATCTTATTTGGATGATTAACATCAAGAAAAAGTCTTTGTAATGTAGGTACTGAGAAGTTAATAAAAAAATCTAGATAATCCACAACATTAACTATGCCCTCAAAAAAATAAGGTCAACTTTATTAGGATTTTAAGTGTGAGCCTCATTCATTCAGTGAGAATTTTCTTTGCTCCAATATCTACAGTTCTGTTTGTTAACTGTTCCGTTTAAATGAAAGGTCGCTTCATCAGAAAAACTATTTTGTTTATGAACTGCGATTCTGCGTTCATTCTGTCCATCATCAATTCACAGAAATCTTGCGTTCTATCAGGATCATCTTCATTTAACTCCTGAACCAACTGAACTTTGTAAGGGTGGTATTGATGACATGACAAAACTCCCAAAATAGATGATTTACTTGCATCATTGTAGGTGACTAGTTCTCGAGTTGTCTTATACGGATTTTACTCAATCTCTAGAAGCATATCAACCTTTTTTTCATCAATAAATTGAGCCCTTCTTTGATTTTCAATATTTTTTACATGTCTAGTTTCAAGAAACTTTTATTCAGGTTTGCTAACTGTAGACTGCGAAACATGTTAACCAGGGTATTTATTATTAGAAATTTTACATACCTTCTTTTGAGTGAAAGATTTTTTCCTCATGTTTAGCAGAACAGATACGAAAATACCTGATGATTTTAAAGTATATTCTACTAGACCAGACAATATTGCTGATTTGAAACTTAGGATAACGAAAGAAATTAACAAAATAATCCCTGAAGTCATACAAAAGGTTGTACGGGAATTCCAAAATCGCCTCGGTCATTGTCAAGAAATGAATGGTGGTCATTTTGAACATTCAATTGAATTCAAGTTTTGTGATAGACTTTATGAAAATTTCACATCTTAAAAATTAATTTCATTACTTATGATAGCACCAAATTTAGGAACCTTCATATTGCTGAACAGAGGACCAAATCCCTTTCCAACAAGGTATCACACAACTCCCTTATTTAAAATTTTCGAAAGAGGTGCTTATAATTCAGAGGGGTTTCAGGTTTTTTTCACATAGTACATAATAACGCTAAAATTGAATTTATTCCATACATGTGTAAAGCTGCTTAGGGAATATATTTAGAGATGTATTGATTTTTGATCGTTGTTTTATCTAACTTAGCATAGAATAAGATGAGATAGGAACGATGACAGTTTCAGATAAATTGGTTATGAATAGTGATAGGATTGGCAGAACTAATTGGAGCCAGAATAACTGTTTTAACTTGATTAGAGTATAATGTGGATTATCAGGTAAAGCTAAAATTTTTGTACAGTTTTTTCAGCCATAGGGTTCAATAGATTTACTATAGATGCTTTCAGCATCTATAGTTAATTAAGAGTTTTTGATCAGTTTGACTTGCTAACTTATGAATTGCTTAGTACGAATGGGGATTTGTACACCTGTAGCAGGAATTTTTTTCATTATTTTCCAATTGAGGGAGCCCAGGTTCTACAAATGTTTGTCCGTACCAAACTGGAAGATATGTGAGGTCTTTATACATTGCTGAATTTATAGATTTTTGAATTGGGGTTTGATTATTTTCACTGTATATGCAGAGATCTCAATAGAGGGTTACTTGAAGAGCATATCATATCATTTTTGGCTAATTCAAGGAGTGTGGGACTCAAGACTGATTTTTAAGATTTTCAGCTAATTACTAGAGCTCTCCTTTACATTTCTCTACTTATATAGTCACAATATACTTATAAATTTGTCATTTATAATTTAAATTATTCTTTAATTCCAATTCTATCAAGATTTACGCAAAATTTTTTTTATTCTATACAAATTTTATATTCATAATTTAAAGCATTCAGATTTATTCTACACCTTAGTTCTCTAGACTCCCACGTGCATGAGTTGAGGTCTTTTCATGATAATATAAAAAAGAAGTTTATAGAACCAGTGTCTTGATCAGATTCTACTCATTTCATTTATTCTTGATACACCATATATATCAAGTTGGAGTTTTAAATATTCACTTCAAAATATGCTGTTACCTAATTTTCCATCTCTTACAAAAAATACATAGTTTTTATACAATCGACCATCATTTCTCTTCTTGCTTCTCCTTAATCGTTCGCAATTCCTGTGAGAAAATAACATCTGAGAAACAAATAAAAGAGATTAGAAGTGAAAAAAGATTTGTTTGTATAAATGTCTTTTATACAGAAGCAAGTTTGAGATCGACAAGAGTGAATGTATAATTTCACCCTAATAACGAGATCTTATATCCACAGTACTTTTCAGTTTAGTGTAGGAGGAGATAATACGAGACTATAGAATATTGGAAGCTATATTCGAAATAATCACCAATATCTAACGATCAAATGACCGGACTTTGGTGGCCACAGCAATAAGGGAGTTACAAATACTATTAAGATGGTTGGAAACCAATCTTCCAGAATAGAGCTAGAATATATGGGATATACACCAGAAGAAGCAAAACAATTAACAATTCTGGGCAATAATATACCTTGTTAAATAATTTACATATTTCTGAAGATTTATAAGGAGACGCTAGTAAAAAACAAGCTAAAATAGCAAGAGGAATAGAAAATATACAAAGCTAAAGAAATACATGACAACAAAAATATTTTGAGGAAGACCGACATAGGTAGAATCATTTAGAACAGTGATCTGACATTCGGCAAGGGCTAAAAATGAAACAGTCAAACATAAATTTATTAAAAGAAGGAAACAATCCCAGGATTAGAAAAAAACGAAGAGCTAAACTTAGAGAATTAATGGAAAGAATTACATTCCAACATCCAATGGCAGACTGCAGTAATAATCTAAGTAAATCAAGGATTGATAAAAAAGAAGAGAATATACAAAATAAGAAATAAGCCAAAGCAAAATTTATAAAAAGAGAAATAGGAGAAATCTTGAGCTATAGTGGAACAGAGAGGAGCGAAGAAACTAGTAAGAATTTTATTAAAAGTAATACAGATCTTAAATGCCCATTACTTTTCTTTTTTCATCGCTTTTCGACTGTTAAATTCATCTCCATAGGTTGTGATTCTGAACATTCGCACTCCAATTCGCTGAATTTCTCTAATATATTACAACGCTGCTTCCAACCATTTTCTCCTGTCTTCCTCTTCTTTTGTCTCGTAGACTGAATTAAAAATGAAGAATTAAACATAGAGAATTAATGGAAGCAATTATGTTAAAACATTATTTCAATGGCAGAAAACACAAAAGATTGTAGTAATAATCGAAGTAAATATGAATTGATAAACATATGATGAGAATATACATTATACGAGATCAGCAAATGAAAAATTTATAGAAGCAGAAAGAGCAGAAGATCTTGAGCTATAGTGGGCAGAAGCAAAGAAACTATAAAGAAATTTATTTATAGTAAGTCTTTAAGGCACATGAATTATTTTTCTTTTCCCATCGGTTTTCAACTGATGTCACAATTCATCTCCAAGTGTTGCGATTCTGAACATTCGCTCTACCTCTCTAATATCTTCCAACCATTTTTATTTTGTATACCTGTTCTTTCTTCGCCTCTGTTCCTGTTTTCAATGACCCTTTTTGCAAATCTGTTTCCTGCAATCATTTTAGTATACTTCAACAATCTCACTATTTGAATTTTCAAGTAACTTTCGTAACATACCATTCGGACCGAAACCTTTTTTTTTAAATATTTTGATTATTCATTTGTTCACTCAATGTGGCTCAGTATTCACTTCTATTTTATTTCTAACATCTAAAACGTCCTCTATCTACATTTTACAATGCCTACTTTAGGTTAAAATCAAAGTAAATTTGTGGTGATACTATTCTTTACATTCGCTTCTAAGTTTTTCAAATATCTATTAAACTTTTTCTTTTATATGTAGTGCTCACAAAATATGCATTATCTTTCATATTTTCCTGTCATTTTAAGCATATTTTGTATGCTTATTTCCGTATAAATTCGTATTTTTTATTTATTTTGGGGACCAGAACGAATAGAACAGATTTCTGTATGGTTATCTTTTAAAAAATATGAATTCATGTTTCGAGCATGGGCTCCCTTTAATACAAATCTGTTCTACTTACTTGTTCCTTCTTTAGTAATTTCCAGCTGTGTTCCCATTTCTTTACACATTTTATTTTTTTTTCTGTAGTTCTACAGTTGCCAATATGGAAGTTCGCTGCACCACTACATCAAAACCCTACTTAACAATTTGGAACTCAGTAGAGGGCTGCTTTCCAACGATACGTCTCTGTTCTTTATTAAAAATAAATCAGAGTTTATTATTTTTCAATAAATTTATTTAATAATTTATTCAGTACACACATTATTATTAGCATAAAAGTATAAAAATTCGATACGAGCTGTCCCTAATAATTAACTTGCGTTTCTTGTTGGACCACGCTGTTCATAATGATGATATTTTTTCTAATTATCGTTTCACAAATAAAAAAGATTCTCTCGCAAAAAAATCTGATGATGGTCTCAGCATTCTCGCCCATACTTCGAATATAGAGGTCTCTCATTAGTTACAGTCTTTATCGAGCTCTTATCTTTGGCGTGTTACCAGGAGGAAAAAGTGGCCTTTTTAGGATATCAAGACTTGAGAAATTAGGTTTCTATTCATAGCCTTTTGTTCTCTAATTGTAGCAAATAAAACTAGAGTTTTCAATAGAAGAAGCTTGAAAAACTGGAAAGAAAACAACAAACTGATTATATAGACGGTTTTGTGGGAGGGCTTCAGAGTTGGAATATAGGAAAGTATATTTCATAAGCATTCTTGAAATAAGGATTTTTCTGTGTGCGCGGGTTAAATTATCGGCTTCGTTTTCGACGGGAAGTCATACAAGCACGGAAAAATCCATTTCTGTCAATTTATTTTATATTGTACTGGTGTAAGTAATTGTAGGTAACGATATTCTAGTTTATTTTGTTAAAAAAGCCAAGAATATGAAATCTTTCATGTTATGGAGTTGGTTCTCATTGCTCATAAGTTGTTTACCTATAAAGAAATTTCTGGCGACACAAAATATCCAAAAAAAAAAGATTGCTTTTTTAAAGCGTCTGACTGTTGGTTTTATACCAAAAAAGTTCAGGGTACTAACGGCAAAACAAATGATCATATTTTAACGTGAACAATATCTTCTGGCAAAAGTGATTTTGGTGTTTGAAATCTTTGGCGTAAATCGTAGAGATGATTTCATTCGTTTGAGTTTAGACGATGTGGAAGATACTTTATTGTTGTGTTTTTGCTAGCTGGAGAAAAGCGTATGTCAAGAAAATTCATTATCATTACCAATGAAGGATGTACATTTGAAACTTGTTGCAAAATACCTGAAACTAAAAAATCTCGAAGAAAATACCGGACATGGGCTAAAGTGTTCTACGGCAACCATGTCGATGGAAAGCGGCGCAGATTTACTCCCTCTAAAAAGGCAAGAGGGTGGCGTTCTTCCAACGTAGCAGTAGGATACATAGAAGAAACTATACATCCATACAAGTATCACAAAAATTGTTCAATCCTTGTTTTTGTTGTTTTCAGAAAAGTTTTTGAGATTAAAACTCCGAATTTCCAACTATTTCCAACACTCGATACTTCGATGTCATGGCGTTCCATAAACAAAAATAGAAAGTGGTATAACGATATTATTTCTCTCTCTATCAGCACTCCCATATCCCGCTCTCTCTGTCTCTAATATTAACTCTATAAAAATAATACTCAAATAACACGCAGTGATTAAATTCTTGAGCGATGGACAAGTTGATTCCAGTGCAAATTGAGAAAGATTTAGTATATACACAACACATGACATAGTGAGAAACTGGTAGACAGTTATGTACAGAAGAAGATGCAGATGAGGCTTTCATAACCACTACCACACATGAAAATGTTAAAAAAATGGTTGATCTCAAGTTGTAAGATAGTGGTCTCTCATATCATGTGGTATATCATATACTTCTTACCGAAGTGAACACTGTCAGTCTAACTAGCTTAACTTACTCACTTCTAGTCTTCAATAACTTTCAAAAATATCAATTTTGACAGAATAAAATTGACATTCACATCATTTTCAAAATTCCAGCGCGATGTTTAGTTGAAACGTAAATTGTATCATCAAAAATGCATCACAAATACACCATTTATCACTGAATATATAAGCAATAGAAATCCATAAATAGAAATGAATTCGTTAGATGAAAATAGCTGCTTAGCTAAATTCCTGAATCAAGAAGAGGAATACCAGCAAATTTTAACACGTAAAATAAGGAAAACGAAACGTAAAATGAAAGACATCAAAAAGAAATTGCAAGAAGAAAGACAATTGCTTTTGAAGGATATGTCTGAGCTACTACAATTATTAGGTGCATGCCCTGCACGCCCTCCTTGTCCTATACCTACCTGTGTACCTCCACCTCCAATATGTAAACCTGTTGAACCAAAATCTTCTCCATGTTATATAAAATAGAATTTCAGTGAAACCTCAAAAAAATACGATAAACGAAAATTGAAAAACTGAAGTTGGAAATTTGTATATGGAACCAAAATATAAATTAAATTTAACGCTTTCATTTCAATATAGACTTCCGATTGAATTGTCCCATTCCTGAAATACATACAAACTAAAAATACTTTAACATTTTATTTTATTATAAATTTCTCATTAAATGACTACCAAATTCTGCTGAGTGCGGCGCAAATTGTTATGTTAACCTCTGATAGCAACATCTGCTAAAAATTTGATCAATATTACTTATTTACCCGTTGGTGGATCGCCCTGTCCACAGAGGAATTCTAATCGCGAATTTCACACTGATGGGTTTGTGAATGATTGTAATACAGTGTGTCGCGACGCACTCCGATTTTGAGAGATAGAACTATTTCTAGATATTGTGCTTCAAGTTAGAATTATTTAAAAAATGCAGGAAAAAAGTTATAATACCCTAATAGTGCCATGTATTAAAAAATTTCGATTGAACTTATATAGGAATAATGATTATATAGAGATGATTATATATAAGGTAGGTATTTCAATGTATTTAAATCAATTATATTAGGAGTGGTAGATATGGCCCAATCGCCTTTCCCGGTGAGATTCCACCGCTTCGGATCCAGGTGACGTGATGGCATCTTCTACACCAAAAGGTTATTGAATTATAATTGCCACCTATTCGAATCTCCGGGTGGAGGCCGATCAGCCAAAAAAATTTTCAAGGTAGGCATCTGCAATATACGAGGTCTTAACACGGATATAAGCGCTGTACACTAACGTCTACAGTAGAAGGACCAGAAACAAAGATCAGCTCAACAACATCCAATGTTCATCTTTTATATCCAGGATACGACTTACAAACCCGTTAGAGACGACATATCTTGTCAGGTAGAAAAGAACCTTGAACATTTCCAACTCAATAAATATCTAAAATTGATTGGGTTGACAAAGGAATCTGTCAACTTTCACTATAACAGGTTGGCATACTTGTGGGTTTAGTACTAGACTCAGAAAAGACCATTTGTAAGGCACTATATGAAAGATTCAGTCTCTAGGCTGATAGGGTACATAACAAGAACAAAGAATGAAAACGCCGATGTGGATTATGCCCAAAGACAGCTCTTTAAAATACATGTATCTAGTAAAGACGAATCGTAAAATAAAGTGATAGAAATGAACAAGAAAAAAAGTAGAGGCACTGAAAGAAATTGTGAACGGAAATTTAGAAAATTAAGTAACTGGGAGCAAAAAGAAAATAAACTTTACAGAATTTGTTGAAGATGGTGAAGCACTGCGGAAAAAATGATTATAAACGAATATTTATACTTAAGGATAGCGTTTCGCTTCCGCGTATTGGACAATTACTGATATTTTCTCATTGTTTGCTACATCATTTCTATTTTCTATATCTTTTCTCAATTATCCTAATACTACCGATACAACTGATTATGTATAATTTTGAGGTAATCTTTTGATGAGAAAACATAAAGTAAAACTTATATTCACCGAGTTTATTTATCAATCTAAGTTATTTAATAACATATCAATTATTATCTTAAGGAAATTCAATGATTCCAAGCAGGCGTAAATGACTTGAAAGTACTTAACAAAATCACTATTGTTTGGAGTAACGAAACGCATGTACGTAAGCAGCTGAGAAAGAGGAAACATACGGCTATATAGAGAGAAAACCCTGAAATTAATTATTAGTAGGTGAGACGTATATATTGTTTCAAAAAGGTATAAATATAAAAGCACATGAGGTTGGTTGCCTATCTAATAGGTTTGGTTCTCACTTGGAGCACGCATTATAAAATAAATTGTGTAACTAAACTTTTTGATTGGTATACCTTGAGTTATAAAGTATCCTTTGGCGAATCGAAATCACTTTCCACAATCATCAATGATATTTCAAAAACACCCCAAGTTTACATAAAACAGACTTGAAAAGAAGGCACAGATTGTTTTTGGAATATTTATGAGACCCTATGGCGCTATGAGCATATAATATAGAGAGCTTTTTTTCATTATTTCGAACACATCATATTTATAAAACAAATATCTTAACAGCTATCTCTCCAAATTCAAATGAGATAAAACAGATACAAATTGAAAGGTGATCTTGCTATTTGTTTTCTTTCTTACATTTTGTATTTATTCCAAATGTTATGTAAATATGAGGAATAACTCAATTTGTGAATTAATTTGCAGTTATTTGTAAATTTATATAAGGCGATGATAAACTCTATTTACTTAGAAGTGTTAAACAATGAGATGGTATCTCAAAGAGATGAATGCTCATGAATAAATTTATGAAGTTAAAGGTAGGCTCAAATCGCTTTCTACATGGACGTCGCGGAGGCAGAGGTTTAGGATTCAACTCAAAATTGTTTTCATTCCAATAGAATAAGATGAAATATTATTTATATGTAATCAAATTTTAATATAAAATTAAGGCAATGATATAAAATCGTACTTAAACAGCGAAAAAAACTATTTTTAGTTCGTAACACAGATCAATTTTCCCGGAAGTGTGGGTAACTGCAAAGTATAATCCCGTTAAGTCTACAATATACAACAACTAGGTATATGTAGATAAGTTTATAATCAGACAACAAATTCGTTCATAGCTGGGTAAGGTGACATATCTATTGAATCAACATATCAGCCTAGCACAAGTGAAGCAACAACTAAGTACTCAACATGTGTAGGTACTAAGTTAGAATTTCTAGAACTATTAGTGATATTTAGACCGAAACACACTACCACTAACACATAATTACAATGTCTGACGCGCGATTAGATAACCAAGTTATTGTCTTAAGTGGCAGACTGTGTAATTGTGAGTGTTGCATATAGACCATGAAGCACACTTTGTTCCTGTTCCAATATATTGGTGGACCCGCTTGGCTATTTGTATTTACATTATGATTTGTGATATATTTACATTATTTTTAGAGACAATTTCTAAAATGATATTTTCGTTTGTTTGCGGTAAATTAGTAATTCCCAGAAACGGAGATTCTAGATGTGATGATACTATATAAAATAAATCTCTAGCAGCAAGGGATTTAATGTACAATTTTATATCATGTGTGTAACATGCGTTTTACTTCAACATTTGGAATATTCCTTTGTTCCAGTATTGTGGCAAAGTAGTCACTTCGAATGTGTTTATTCTAAAATTTGAGTTTTTGAAGAAATTAATTTGTTATCTACCTCCCACTTTATTAAAAAAATTCAATAAAACCTCGAAATTGATTCGAATTCTTCCTCTACCTATCTACACTATATCCATCAAAGTGAATTTTAGAAAATTTGTGGAGATTTGGTTCTTTATATTGGTTAGTGAGTTTTTGTTCCCTTTTTTTATTGTACTCACACAAATGTCTAAGGATTCCTTTTGTTTTAAGCAAATTTTGTACGACACTTTTCATATAAATTCGTATTTTCTATTCATTTGGGGAACAGAACGAATAGAATAGAACAGATTTTTGTTTAGTTATATTTTGAAAAAATTTCTCCCTCCTTTTATTTTGTTCGCAGTTATACATATATATAACATATATATATATAACAAAATAACGTTATTAACATCCTATGTGTATAAATTAATACCACCCATTTTGTGACTAAAACTATTTAGTTAAATAAGAACATTACAATTACAATTATACCGATTGAATTTCTTCATATATCAAACTTGTTTACAGTCTACATCCAGTGTCTCAGGACGACTACTTGGTGATCGAAATGCGCATCAAACAGTAATTGTGAGTGTAGGTATAGTGGTAAGATAAACAGTGTGTTACAATATTAAATGAGTAGTTTTGAACTACAATTCTAGAACTTGATTTTTTGATCAACAGTTTAGTGTCTCTAGTTGTCTTCGTAAAGTGCAAGTATAATTTTCTCCAATGTATGGATAGTTGCTTAGAGAATTATAAGATGTCTTCAGGAACAAGACGTATTTTGCAATTATGCGATATCAATATTAGTATTTCTTTATAATACTCAATACTTATATAATCGTGGATATCGACTCTTTGTCAATATTTTTGCTACAAAAAAAAGGGTCGATAAGGTGCGCGCCATTTTAACTTGTGAAGTGGCGGCCCCAACTTAGTACATCATCAAACGTCAAGTCAGCACAGGTCAGATATGAAAATGCCAGCCGGTTTTCCCGAACGAAAAAATTGACTGAAAAGCCTCATAACGGGCGCGCGTGAAACCTTTTGTAACGTGCGGTTTAAACCTCAAATAAGAGCGGTGTAATAATGCAAGAAATTTTGCAGGCCGGAAAACTCTCGTAAGAAGTGATCGGAATTACCGAAAAACTCATCTGAAAAACCTCAGAACGTGCGCGCGCGAAACTTTTTTATTAGTTATTTGGGATCTCAACAATGAGCAGTGTGATAGCGCAAGAAGATTTGCAGACCGGAAAACGCATTTTTACAATGATAGACGCGAACGCCGAGATTATCATCTAAAATAAAAAATTCCTTTTACTTCTTCTCTAGAACTCTTTTCGTTTGTTTGGTACCTCATTCATCTACTATATTGTCTTCCTCTGTCTACCTTCTTCCTGTGTAACTTGTATCAGCCAAGTTTTCCTGTGTCTCCATTTCTTCTTTTCCAATAACTCTTTGTTTCTGTAACTTTCCTTGTTCGGCGTTGTGGTTTTCCTGACTTTATATACCCTACTAATATCTTTCAACTTTTTTTTGAGCGGTTGCGAAATATGCTGTATCCAAAGCGAACAGATCTGCCAAATATTCATGCAAAATTGAATGTGAAGGCAATTTTTACACACAGCCCTATTATGCCTCAATCTCACGGTATGTCATATGACGATCTTGCAATATCAATTTACGCACAGCATCGACGTTTTCGAGTGCAACAGCCAATTTTGGACGACACTCACGAAATTCATCTTGTAGCGAAGTGCGACCACGATTGAATTCAGAAAACCACCGAGGCACGATGACTCGAGTTAATACTTCATCACCAAAAGTCGAAGCGAGTTGATCGGCATACTGCTGTTGGTTTAATCCACACCGAAAGTTATAGAAAATCTTCGCGATTTAATTCCATTTCAAATATTTGAGAGCAACTCAAATAGCACTTGTATGACAACACGTTCACTATTAAAAATGCCAACTTTATGATTACAATGGCAGATTTGACATATCCACATCAGTGTTGCCATATTTCAAAACTTAAGTAACAACCCTCGTGTATGTCAATAAATTACAAATACACTTTGATTATCAATAAACATTATATTGTCAGTGATGTGAAAAAATCTTCTATGTTTCAGAAGACAAAAGCGATTCATATTTTTTTCATTCATATTTTTTCTATAATAATAATGTAGGATTCTGAACGGACTTTGGAAATTCAATGAGTTTTTGAATATTGATTTCAAGTAATATATATTACTATATTTGATTGAAACTTTTAGACCCTTTATTGTCAAATTTATTGTAAAATATTTTAATACTAATACAAAAATCGAACTATCTTTTTGAAAAATAAACCAAAAATATCTGCAATTAAATTTTTTTATTCACTTAAAATACACAAAGAATTTCAACATACGAAGAAGTCTTGTGGAATAACACTTTTTGATTTATGCAAATATAAACATTTTTTTTAGTAGGAAATTGTGGAGTTGAACTTGAAGTTATAACAAAATTGGATATATAACTCTAAGAGAAAGCAATTCCCAGTCCTCATTAAAATGTAGTTGAAACAGTAAATTGATATTTCAATACTTCATTGTAAAAATATTCGTCACTGATGGATCTGAAGTTTTTTTCCGCAGTCTTAAAGAAGTGTATCAAAAAGTTTCAACCTGAGAGTAAATCTCTAAAAAAATCTTACTCTGGCTTTATAGCTTTGTGAAGTTTCGGATGTTCGCGCTTCTCCTGTTGCTTTCAAATAATCACTAGATAAGTGAATTTTGGAATTTTCATAGATTCTCTTCCAAGCAGCAGTGAAATGAATTCACAACTATTTGAGACTGCCCCTTTTCTAGATATTTTTGTATAATGGATATATTGGGTGACCCAAAATGAATACAAGCTTCGAATCAAATAGAAAACACAGTTTTTGGTCTTTCTACAGTAATTATATCATTGAATCATAAAGAACATAGGGGAGGATTATTTATGGAAAACGCATCGGACAAATGGCTGTTCTTACACATACGCAATCGTTTGTAAACATTTTTCATGACCATTCTCTTCAAATATGACTGAATTTCATTGATGTAACGCTGAATCTCCCCCTTTAATACACGTCTGGTTGTGGGCTTGTTGACGTAGATCTGTGATTTTTAATAACCCCATAAATAGAAACCTAATGGTGTTAAATTACATGATCTAGAGGGCCAATTCTAATCACCTAAACGAGAGAGTACACAACCTGGAAATATCTCATGCACTAATTAAAGAGTTTCATGGGCTGTATAGCATATGGCACCGTCTTGTTGAAACCACATTTCGGTCACTCAACAAACTCTCTTCGATGTGCGTGGTAATTAGATCAGATGTTGTGTTAACACGCAGAACTTCAGTGAGTATACGCCGAATTGAGGTTCCCTGATTATCATCGACACTCTCACGAACTGCTCCGATATTGATATTTGAACGAATGATTTTTGGACGACTAGTGTGTTTGGCATTTTGAATGGATTCCATCTCCTGAAATTTTATCTTCAATATTTTCTCAATTGACGAAGTTAAAACACTGTACCGACCACATTTTGGATGACATTTTCGTACAGCGGTCCCCAAGCTTTTGGGACACTCTTTATCACGGATCGTTGAGAAAATAAGAAGTTCGATTGTAGAAAGTGAGCCATCACTATATATTATGATAAATAGAGTGGTACGAAGGTTTATGTTATATAATCGAGCAGGCAGGATACAAAGATGGAAGCATTTAAAAATTTTCATCAATTTCTGTGAACCAGTAACAAGCTTTATAGTTTTGAATATTATAAATGGTTAGGTTTTGATATGAAAAGTTTATTTCAAATTTATCATCAATCAATAGTTATCTATTGAGTATCTTCTTTTTTTAGATAATTACCCTGTTCATACTGAATAGAGATTTCACACCGACCCTATTTTTGAAATATAAACCCAAATCTCATTCAGTAGACGTATTTCCATTCAGTTCAAAGAACTATTTCATAAATGATCTTACTTAGAAAAAAGGTTGATCAGGTAATACTTGCAATTCTTCATCCAAAACTCGACTTTGTACTTTAAACTGTTCAACGCGGTCATTTCTACATTTTCTTTTGGTATATTTTTCCTTCTTCCATCATTCACAATTTGTTTTAACCATTGTTGAACAGCAGAAAGACCTAAAGTGCTCAAAAAATTGTCTGAATGATAAGTCATGAAAACTACCATATCTACGTGATAGTTTTCTTTTTGGTGTTTCATATTGAAAGCAATGAAAAAACTTTTTATCTCAACTCAAAGAAGACCAACTTTGCCATTTCTATTCTAACTTGTACCCTAAATACTCTTTTCCTTTCTCATGTAGCTTAGCATTTTTTTTATTATTTTCACTGAATTTTAACTATTTTTCCTTTCTTTTTTGACCTTATTTCATATTTCCATACACAAAATAACCATACTAAATCTCATGCAAATGACATCTTCGTTTTCCTTAGAATCGCAGCTGGAAATTGATTCTTCCTCAACTTTTTTTGTATAACGAAGATACTTATCTGAAGAGAAACTTTTTATAAGGAATGTCTGTGGCCAGGTATTGAAAATTATATATATGTACATCAATTTGTGCATAAGAAATTTTCTTTACATTAGCCAGCTCCATAATTTTTGAAACTGATTGTTGTTTACGAGAAATTAGATTTACATTTAATAACGACTCAAGAATATTTGTTTTTTTTTTAAAAATTTTTGGTTAAACGTGCCTCGATAGCGCTGGTCATTAGCACACGAAAGCAATCATATGATACATAAGTTAAATAGAAGACTGTTACAAAATCTATTACAATACATAAATTAATTATAGTCGTATTTTCGCATACAGTTTGGTGGAACCTCCACGATTTTCCTCATTTCCGTCGGGCAGTGAAGTGTCTCCTTGAGGATGGTTTTCATATCAAACTGCTGGTAAGCAGTAGAGTATTTTCTTCTTCTAAAGAAAATGTTCTCAACAGACATAGGAATGTGACATCTATGGCAGACAGGGGGACTTTCTGACGACATCAAATAGACTTGAGTAAGTTTTGTGTGGTTGATGCGGAGTCTTCTTATTGTCAAAGTTTCCCTCCTACTTAGAAAGTTTAGGGGCAGGTGAGAAGTAGATGGGTACTAAGTAATTCTGTATTACTCTTGGTCCATCAATCGCGCCAAGATTCTTGAATGAGGTTTTTGAAGTCCTCATTGGCAAGGTGAACTGGAATTTCAGGAAAATTCTTTGCGGTTTTTTTTGGCATGACGATCTGCAGATACGTTTCCAGCGATTCCAGTGTGCGATGGAAGCTAGACTGTTAAATCAAGATTAATGACAGTCGTGAAGAGATAAATTTGAAAGCTTGAAGGATACTGTATAATTCACCAGTATAAACACTACACGTCGAGGGTATTATTGTTTCTTGTGAAGTATTTTTTTCCGTAATTAAAGGAAGATTAATTTATTTTAGTGAAAAGGAAAGGTATCTCAATAAATTCAGTTCTTCATATATAATATCAATTGAGGGTCAAATGTGATAGGTTGAACATCAAGTTTGTGTAGTAGATACTCGTATTTGTGAAAAAAAATCATTTTCACGTACTTATTTTAATTGATTATTGTGTTTAAAGATTGAATGATTCATCAATTTATAAAATGCAAATGAAAAACTTATATCTATTTGAAATAAGTATTTTAAGTTTGAAGAAGGATTTGAATGTTTAGGTACATCAAAATTAAAATTTTGACGTGAGATTTCGAATTCACCAACAAACAACGGAGAGAAGAATTCACATTCGGCCGGTGAATGGCTTTTTGACTAAACGCGATCATATAGGACGCTATCTCCATGCTACAGGGATTACAGGAAGTCCGAAATGTCGCTGGTGCATGAAGGAAGAAGAATAAACTGCATTTGAAGCACTCACACGTGCGAAGTTCAGACACTTAGGCATCTGACCGCCCACTGTTCAACTATGAACTATTTTAAGTTGGATATTCATCTCCAATTTAGTATTATCCAAATAGTTATAAACAAGGATCCAACAAAAAGAAAATGTTAAATTTAAGAGCAAAATTTGCCACTTATATACTGAAAAATACTCACTCATTAGTTGACATTTTTTCTTTATTAGTTTTCTTGTCGTTTATAATTTTATTCATATTTTTCGTTTCGAAAAACTTTTTGTCTACCTGCAATTTATTGAGTACTTTCTGTCGAAAATCACATTTATTATTGGTACTTTCATTATGCAAAAAAGTACCGGTAGAATTGTCAGTTTTATAATTTTTTGGTTTCGCTTCCTCGAAATATTTCCTATATAAAATATTGTTTTCGTAGAAACCTTTCCCTGAACTTTTCTTTAGCGATAATGTTCAAACTGTTTAGATAAAGAATTTCGGCCATTATATGAAGCTTTAGTGATTTTCATTCACTTTGTAGTTGACATTGTGCGAATCTTGTGAAACAAAAAGTAGACAATAAACAATAAAGTGGATATAGAATATCCATGACACTATTTTTCCACATTTGTATAGAATATTTCATTTTGAAAAATTTGGTTTCCTCTATAACTTTCAAACAGATAAAATTTTCTGTCTGATTAATGATTTTTTGTAAATTACAGTAAAAATAACTTTTAATTTAGGTGAATTTTATTGGATAGTGCCCCTGAAACTGACTGAAATACCTTCTGATAGTCTATGAAAGTAATAAGTGCCTGAAAATTATTTCGAAACAAAACCACTTCAATTCTCATACAAATTGTATAAATTATTGACTATAAAAAATTGAATTAAATAATTTCAGCATTCTTTGTAATATCGTGCGAAAATTTCAGCTTGTTTTATTTATTAATAACTCCTACAAGACCTTTGTAATAAAATATACATCTAACAAAAATTACTCACAAAATATAAAATACATCGTAAAATGCTCCCTTACATATTTTCCTTCGAATTTTCAAGTGTACACAGAAATTTTAGAGATCGTAAAAATTGTTATCTGGACCAAACAGCACTACACGTTTCAAAGAATGGCAGGAAGCACGCGGAAAACACGACCAATAATTCTTCGGCGCTTTCTTTATTTCAAAATAAAATGAGCAGGTGAACGATAAACCGGAATATCCTTCACAACTCACAATCTTTCCGTTCTAGTTGCTCGGTTCGGTGTAAATATCTTTTAGCTTGAAAAGAGTTCGTTCTTCTGCAGAACTACGTATGAGCGATAATAAAAATAGAGATATACGTTTTCAAAAACATTTTTCGATATATCTGTAGTCTGATATTTTGATGGATATTGCTTTCTGGAATTTATGAAAGAGATAGATAAAATCTCAAAATACTTACAGAGTGTAAAGAAAATGTTTTTGTTTCAGGTACATATCGGCATATCTGAAACAGGGGAAGGACAATATACCACCTTAAAGTGGAATTGGACGTTGAAGATCGAAAATTGGCAATAATCATACATTCGAACGCTCTTTCGTCGTTACGTGACGGTTTGACGCCTTAGCTCAGGTATAGGATTACCTCGAACGCCAGTTTTTTATTGTGGTATTCTCCACTTGCTTCGGAAGATGGATAACAAAGTAAACATTTTAACCGAACGGATATGTATTATTTTTTATAAAAGATTATTTATGAAAAAGCTACACTACACGTATTTAAAATTCAAACGACTGTTTGGATATCTCCAAACGTGATCCAATCGATACATCGCAGTGGATGAAACACATGTATGTAAATTATTATACCTGAAAACAGAAATATAGTCGGAAGAATGGTATGCAACTAGGGAATGTACTACAAAAGAAGCAATAACTACCCAATTCAGCTAGTAAGACCATAGCCATAGTGTTTTGGGATTCCAATCGTGAAATATTCAAAGATTATGAGCAGACAGAAAACAATAACTGCCCAATATGGTTAAATTTCTGACACATTTTAAGGCCAAATGTCATTTCAATTTCTGAAGAAAAAATATTTGTTTTCACAAGGCAATACGGCTTTCCGTTACTTTCTGTTCCCATACTCAATAAAATGGCTTGGTGGAAAACGATATCAAACGCTTATTTTGCGGAAATATTTTTTGAATAGTTTAAAAAATAGAAAATCTGGACTGTTCCAGCAGATTTTTGCACACAAAACTTATTAGGTATTGGAGAACCAGAATGTTGCCATTCCATCGATTGCTGCTTTGTGTCTGGATCGTAGAAATGTACCCAAGTCTCATACATAGTAACAATTCGGTTTAAGAAGTCTACATCGTTTTCAAATCGAGTACAGATAGAAGGCGATGCTTCTACCCTTGAACGCTTTTGGTCAACATTCAAACATTTGGGGATCCATTTTGCAGCAATTTTTCTTATGTCCAAATTGACGTGAACTATATGATGAACGCGTTCGTATGAAATATTCAGTGCCAATTCGACGGTCTGATAAAATCATGTCATGAACTGCATCAATGTTTTCGGGGACTGACACAGAAACTGGTCTTCCCGATCGGTCATCATCTTCAATGGAAAATTTACCTCTTTTGAAGCTTGTAGTCCAATTTTGTCATATACGAAAGACATTTATCACCAAGAGTATTAAGCATATCTACTTGATACTCCAATTTTTCGATTTTCACAATTTCGGTGGACATCTTTTTTCTTTTAATTTATTGCGTAACTCTCTTTACTTTTTCGACGTCAAAACTTTACACTGACACTTCTAATAAGTTATTGTTAGTTGCTATGGTAACGCAATATTTTATTTATGCGTGGAACTGGTCTAGGCTAACTAGATATCAATACGTTCTCGTACCATTAAATTTGAACAAAAAGAAAGGTTCTGATAACTTAAATATGTTCGAAATAGGTATTAAAGTACCATATCTATGAACAGATTTTTGAAGAACAGTTGATATGTTAAATGGGTCATTTTTAATATGCTTAGATAATAAAAATAACTTATATATAATAACGTGCTTCATTTAGGTCAACGAAGGAATTTGAAGACCCAGAATCTATTAAAAATTTCAATTTGTATTCAGGAAGATATATATAGGACAATTCACTTCCATTTACATTATTTATTACATATTTATATTATTATTTTTGGTTCTATGAGGTTCTTACAAGGCTAGCTTTGAAAAATTATTTCCCCAACGTTATTATCCATTAGATCATTTCTAGAATTATATACATGTGGATTATAGGGATAAAATTCTGCATTGAACAATTATTTGGATAAGAAATTTCTTCGATGTTGATTTCGGTTAATATAATTTGCAAAATTTATACCGTTCTTGATACCTTTTTGAAATGTATTACGTGTTGAAACGGACATTGGCGTTGGATTCCGTAAATTTGGGTATTTGATTGAGTTTAAACACGTTGACATTTCTATTTTGATTAAAAGATTGGAAGTTGATTATAAAATTTTGGTTTCTTGGTGGCTTTGGTTGAATATTTACGGGTTTCATCGGGAAATAGTTTTGGGCTTGAAAGGAATTATTATTCGGAAAATTATTATTGTTTGCAGTTTGTACACCATGACCTTGTTTGTATAAAGTATTTCTGTTATTAAAATTGCCTCGATTATTAAAAGTATTCCTATTGTTAAAGTTATTATTTGGTTTTGAAAATATTGAATATTATCTTCATCTAAAACATATTGTAAGTCTTGGTTGAGAGAGTCAGGCTTCATACAGCGTACTGTTGTTCCAAGCAGCTATCTGAGACTTGACAGGAAGGTTTTCAAAGCTAAATTATTATCCTTTTTTAACAATTTATCATGATGTGTTGTTTCATGTAACTCAACGTAACTGCAAATTAAATTGAAAATTTGTAAAATTCTCTCATAGAAATATTGAGGTCGTTCGTTATTTTCTTTTCTCATTATAAATATATCACGATTTAAACAGGCCTCGTGTCTTTGATATACAAATATTTACAACTACAATATTTACATTTAGAAATTATTACAATATTCACATCTAGATAGCATTTATAAAAAATAAGTTTTGGAAATGATTTGGTTCTCTATGATAAAAATTCTTAATTAGTGATTCGCCTACAGATAAGTATCTATTGAGTTCAATAGGTTAACAATTCGGAGTTCAAATAAACTGGTTTAAAATCTGCTATATTATTTCAATTATATTTGAATTAAATATTTATGTTTTTTAATTTTTCATTGAACCTAGAACAGCTTTCTTTCTCTGGTCTAGGAATATCGATTAAGTTATCAAAGTTTGAATCACCGAAAGAATCGATAGACATCGAATGACAAAGTGAAATAATTCCTTGTAAGGCTGAGCATTGTTCGTAGCAACTTCAGATGCTAGACGTTGTGATAAGTCGTAGTGGTTCTCCATGGATGAGATTCTCGATTCTTAGGAATCTAATCCACACACTCACGAACGATTTCCAATCAATCTTTGGAACAAAATTGTTACGTTCGATTTAATTTATTAATCGAATTTATTAAGCAAAAAAATAAATAAAGTAATTTTGATAATCTGACTAGCGTACTTACATTATACATATAATAAATCTCAAATTGGCACTGTCAATATTCAAAAAAACAAAACTTCTGGAGCGAAACTTCATGAATGGAATTCAATTAATGTCTCTTTGGTACATAATCAAGTGATAACAATGTACTCACAATAGAGATCATTTCATCATTTCAGAGATAATGGTTGATGATGGAGATAAATTTGATGGTTTGTTTACATTCAGAGCCACAATAAGTAGGCACTCCCTTATGAAATATTTGTAAGTAACGTCTCTGGTCGGATACAAAACAGCGGCTTATGCCTCGTCATCTCCAGAGCTATATTTGTGAATAATGTTTTCGAATTGGAGCTAGAAACAAAACACTTCATGCTAATGGGGATGATATTCCTGGGATAAAACTATCACGCCTTGTTAGTATTGAGTGAATAGAAAACGGGGAGAATCACTTTTCTCGTCTTTTATAAATAAAGCGTCAACTTTATTCTTTCGGTGTAAATGACAAGAGAATTTTCTAAATTCCGCGGTTTTTGCTCAAGGGAACTTTTGCAAATTTAAAAAGCACTCTAAAACAAGATTTCCATTGAGAATTATCGCATTACTGTTTTTGTCATTGATTATTTTTAGTTATCTCCCTCGGGTTTTGTTAGACGTTAATTGTCATGTCAGGAGTTTTACAAGATTAACTCTAGTACTGTCAAATTTATAATAAGCCATCAATATTTATAATTAGTAGTATATATATAAAAATTTGTCCACTAGTATTTTTCATTAAATTATTTTTATTCTATATTTGGGAGAAATTCCGAACACAAAATGAAATCTCGTCTACATCACGGCAATTTATATAAGGGTTCTAGAAAATTACGGTTGCCGTTGGGCACCTGGCCGCACCTCTTCGTAGCCAGGTGTAAACAGGTATGATTTCAATAAAATTATACGTTCATATTGTAACTTTTATAAATTATATATCAAATTAAAGCTATTTTTTTTCCATTTATTATCATATATGGTTGCCTAATTAAATCCGTCCGCAAATAATGGTTGCTGACTGTTGATGATGAATAGTTAAGGTAAAGTGACAGAGAGTTGGCGCATCGTCTCATTTGTCAGACGAAGTTAGTGATTGCCAGCAAAGCGACGCTTTTAATCCATTACGCATGCGTCCAATGCAAGTGTCTTTAACTACTAGGGAGTAATATATACTCGAAATTACAAAAACATTAAATTTTGAATTCACTAATTTAAAAAATGGTTCATATTATTTCCAAAAAAGTATGTTAGTTAGTCATGATTTTTATTTTTTTTTAAGACGAAACAATAACATTAGCGAGCACTTTTTGATTGATGCATTATCAAAGTGGAGTACTTTGCTTTTTACGTTAGATGGTGAACACAGCTTAAAAGCGTTAAATAGTGGGCAATCGCTGCTTCGTATGACAAATGATATTACGCGCTAATTCTCTTTCACTCTACGTTAAATATTCATCATCATAGCCAGCAACCTTTATTTGCAGCCGGATTTAATTAGGTAATCATGTATGATAATAAATAGAAAACAATTATCTTTACTTTGATATATAATTAAATAATGTACGTTATGAACGTATGAATGTATCGAAATCACACCTGTTTACACCTGGCAGCGTAGAAATAGACCTGATTATGACTATGCACAAAAATATGGATTTTAGCAAAAAACCGATTATCGCACTAATCCAGCAGCCGGATCTTATTATTTTCTTATCAAGTTATAGAACTGAATTTTTTTAGTTTTTCTAGTTTGTCTCCGTCACACTCTACACACTTTTGTCACCTATCCTTAAGCTTTCGGATGCCTTCTTCGTAAAAACCTCTCGGTGCCTTCGAATCGCAGTCCGCCAAGTGCCTATGTCAATAAACCAAATAATAGTAGCATTCGATAAATCGGGACTATGAGGATAGTGTTCCAGTGTTTCCCAACCCAATCCGTTCAAAGTTTCCATCGTAAGCAGTATGCGGTATGGAGTTGTCTTGCAGCAATATCGCACTACGGACTGGAATATCGCATCGTTTTGATCTCTACTCAGGTTCACCGTATTTTTTAGGATACTACTATAATGCTTCACATTCAGTTCGTTGTTCAATAAGAAAATTAACTGCAATTATTCCTCTCATGTTTCAAAACACGGTATACAACACCTTATTCGATGACAGATTAACCTTTGCTCTAACTTTATATTTTTTCCTCCACTCCATAGACGCGCGATTACTTTCCGTAATATAGTGGTGCATCTAAGCTTCATCTGGGTTAATATTACGGAAAAAAAACTTTCTCCTTCCAATTCATACCGCTGTTGGAGCCACGAGCAAACGATAAACTTCAGCATATTCCCAAGGAAAAAACCAAAATCGCACAAAGTTTGGTCAAGAAAAACAGAATGGCTATAGTTTTTTGGACAAAAAAGGTGTACTTCTTCTAGATTCCATGAAACTGAGAAAACAGTAAAACATGCAATTGACTCTGAGTATCTACGACACATCTGAAGAGAGATACAAGACAAATGGAGAGGCATAGTAGTTATGATTTATAATAATTGCACACATAGTAGTGCCAAGTACAAGTAAGAAGACTTGATTACTCACCTTAAAGTCCGTATCAAGCACCCGGTGAAATCATATTTTCCGAGAAATGCAGGCGTGGTTATGTGGAAAACGCTTCTACCAACGAAAAGCTTGAAGACGCTATAAAAACCTAACGGATGGTATAGAATAGCTGGTCTGTCTTAGGTATATAAATGTCTTTATAGTGGCTTTTAAGAAAATACTAGTAGCTATGACTGTGAAAATTAGTAAGAAAATAATTGTTACTTTGATACGTTTCTTATTTATAACCGTCCAGAAATTAAATAAAAATCAATCCTCGTACTCATTTGAGAACGAAATGCATGTAGGTCAATTTAATGAAAGAGCTTCGAGCAATTTTATTTCAACGTTAGCGTGTTGATAGAGCCACGGTTGACTTTTTATTTTCTTTTTATTATTTTGTTGGGAACCCACTTGAATCCCTCTCTTTTAGCGGAACTCGTGCTACATAGTCTAGTATACTGCACTTGAAAAGAACATTATGTTGTTTTTCCGGGATAATGGCAATTGTTTTCAGTAGTAAACTCCAGTGCATTTTGCTTTTCATAATGATATGTTAGAAAAGAGAAGTGCATTAATTTTAGTAAATCACAGACTAAAATTAACACACAAAAAATACGGTTCTGAAGTAGAATTTGGAATGTAATTCAGTGGCGTCATATTTTAATATTGGAAGATAAAAAGATGATTTTATGAAAAGTTGAAAATTATAATGGGAAGCTACACAAATTAAAGGTAACATAAATCGTCTGACTAACTAACAAAAAAACATTTTTTTGCCAAAAATTGATTTTAGTCATCAATGTAATCTTCTTCAAGGGCAATATAATCATTTCAACGCCGTGTTTGTAGAAGGATTTGTTTTTTGTCTCTAGGCTCCAGCTTCAGCAATTGCTTCTTCATTTTAGCTGAATTTCTTGCTGGCGAGAATTTTTTTCAGCAAATAGCCAGTAGTCACTGGGGGGCAGATCTGGACTATACGGTGGATGAGGAAGCAATTCGAAGTGTGATTGGATCATTTTAACCATCGTTGCCCTCAACTTGTAAATCAGTGGTTTTTTATTCGACATATGAGGTCGTTTTTCTTCGATTTTGCACTCAAACGATCCAACAAATCCATATAGTATTCGCTATTGATGGTCTCTCCTTTTTGGAGATAGTTGATGAACCATATTCCATGCATCTCTCAAAATACTGAAGTCATAAGCTTCCCAGCTGACTGGTTCACCGGCTGCAGTCCACTCGGATTATAATCTTTTCGATTCCGGAGTGAAGTGATAGATCTATGATCCATTGTCACATATCGACGCAAAAAATCTGATTATTACGTGTAATCACGGCCATACTCTGAATCATTAACACCTTGTTTGTTTATGGTCGACTATGAGTACCCACTTTGAAAAAAACTTTCTCGTGGTCAAATGTTCACGCACAATTGTGAACACACTGCCCTCTAATATCTTTACTGTCTCAGCTATCTTACGCAACTCCAATTTACGATTAGATATAACCAATTTGTAGACTGTCTGGAGTAACCAGCTCAATTGGACGACCAGAACTTTCACCATCATCGGTGTCTGTACATTCACGTTTAAATTGAACAAACCCATAACCAATGGTTCTTTTCGATGGAGCTGAGTCTGGATAACACTTTTGAAGCCATTGCTGAGCTTGTACATTTTTTTTCATCAAGAAGCAATGATGAAATTGTTTTGAATCCATTGTTTTGAAAATGACTTAAATCGCTGTCACTTTTTTCTGACTAATCGAAATGTCACGAAATCTTATCTATAGTCTTTTGAAAATTGGTACTTCATAAACGTCCTATGGACTTGACAATGGCAGCGCCATCTGTGTGTCACACAGTCACACGACGTATTGAGTTGTGTTTCTGATCATTCTATGAGTAGTTTGTATGAATAAATATTTATCAATTCATCCGATATGGTTATGTTTCAACTATATACTTTAAGAATGAATGGTAATATTTGAAAGCAATTTGATTAACATGTGTCCAAGAAAACAAAACCACCTTTATGTGACCAAATAATAATCCCAATGTTATGTTACAATAAAGTGCATATCAGATATAAAGTCAACCCATAAAAAATATGACGGCTATCAGGGCAATAAAGAGACGCTAATGAAAGATATCCATAAGTTAGTGTTTCGTTGGTGTGAAATCAAAAATAATCGTCAAATCTTAACAGAACGGCAATCCATTAAACATTAATGAATACAATTGTTAAGACGAATACAGTTTTATAGTAACGAAAAACGTTTTATTGTTTTAATGAATGAAACTTATACATTTTTGAGGGGATAGAATAATCCAATGAATGATTGACATAAAACCAATTTCCAAAAGTATGTTCAATACTTTTTGTTCAAAATACGATTAATTTGTTTAATAAAAATGGAAATAACATTTTGGGAAATTCTCGAAAGTGAAATTAAATTTGAATTAAATGTCCTTTATAAATTTTGCGTTTCAGTTTTGGTGTTCTGTGCCCCTCTGATACTTTTTTGGCCATTTTATTTCATCGAACAATAACTTACCTTACTATTATATCAACAAAAAAAATCATCAACTTGTCTAAAAGATTATTATTAGACATATTATAATAGCGACGAAATGAGTTAGATTAGGTTGGGTTCTAGATTATCTAAGCAAACTTGTTTCATCGACTGTGGTCCAAAATGAGAGATCTTAGCTTTACACAGCTCAGTTCGCTGTTTATTTTCTGCGGATTTTCTTTATTTGCTACGAAGTGAATGTTAAATTACTCAATAAGGTCTGCCAACTAGCGTTACATGGTATCACGAGAATGATAAAACACTACCAATGGGTGTCATCCTAAACGTGAAGCTCCCAAATCTTTATGCAGAAACTTCAAAACTGTGATAGGCTCAAGTAATCTGGAGTGCAGCACGGTATAGGTGTACAGCAATATTAATTTCAGGGACTTTCCCAAACCAAAAAGTCGTTGTTTTGTACAGGAGGTACAAAACACAACTCGAAGCAAGAGTAGCTTTGTGTGGAGATGAAACTAGAGTGAATGGCTCTAATGCTCGGCCCCTTAGCTATAATCTTTCAAGCAGATATATATGCAATTTATAAAACACAAATATACCTGCTGCTATAGCTAACAAACTTTTGAGTTAGTCATAGCGGTCAATCTTACCGCTTGGGTGGTATAAAAATGGAAATTGCTAATGAATAACTATGTCAAGCTTATGTAGGTATCTGTATATCCAGATGTCAAGAGAAATGGAAGGGAGTAGGGTTTGCAAAAAATGTTGCAACGTGGACGCTACCTGTCTTCCCAATTTCCGTACCCAATGATTTCATCAAAAGTCTAATCGAAGAGTTGGAGACAGCTTTTTGACAAATGGTTGAGAACCCTCTTTAAAGGGCTATCCAAGGTACTGAGAGAAAGGATCAGGTAATTCGAAAACTGTGAGTTGTCGCTTTCATTAGACATCATCTGGCGTCTCGTATACGTTAAGTTGGATTTTCAGACACCGTTTTTGATATTCATAATTAAGACACTGTTCACTGCTACCACTGCACTTACACTCGCGATTACAATCTGAAGCGTGTTACTATAACAAAGTGATCGTATTCCATATTCAGGTGAACAGATTAGCTTCCGTTTCTGAAGACGATAACTTGGTTATTGAAACGTGCATCAGACTGTATAGGTACGAGTGTTGGTGCAATGGTAGCAGTAAATAGTGTGTTCAGCACCTAAAAACGATGTGCATCACACAACGTGCTCAATGTCGAAGATGCAAAGGAGAAAACTCCACGTATCGTTCAACTGCGTTCCTATCCGTGGTATTAGAGAGGATATCCTATGAAGAAGTGCGAGAGAACACATGAAGGGGATAAATGTATATAGGTTTGTTCTATAAGCACACGAATTAGGTCTCCATGATTTGTGCGACAACCAATGAATTGTCTTCCATAGAGACCGGACATAATAGCTGAATAACTGAGCGCTCAATTTCATTATCAATTCCTCCGCTTTATGATGAGAGATACACTTTAGGAAAAAAATTATAGACTATTGCCCCATCATCAAATGAAATGAATTGATTGAAATTTCGAGACATTCCGATTATGAATATAAAAAGTGGCTCCTATGAAATTATAAATGATTGCGTTTTGTTGTCATTTCAAACTCTTTACGGCGATTTTGATACCGCTGTAATTAATGATAACAGTTATTATGCAGTTGTTGTGGGCTTATCCAGTATCATTAGGGAAACCGCTATTAATCAAAACTTCCGTTTTGCGCTGTCAATAATTAAATTGAATCTGCTTTTTAATGTAGAATAGCCGACATGTTTTTTGTATTTTTCGACTCAGAAAAGTACACATTGATAATAATAATTTTTGGGACAAAAAATAATGGATCCAAGCATTATAACAAGCTTAAGTATTATATACTGGGTTTCTCAAACTAATTTATAAATGCTATATAGGGTGTTTGGTGCATGAACCGATTTTTTGGTAAGTTAAATAGCTCACACATTAATTTACACAGATAAACTCTACGTTTCAAATATGATGTAGAAATACTTTTTTTAGTTTTTGTTGGGAGTGAGCATAATCGTTCTTTCAAATCATCGTTATATAACGGAATAGCTCATGCTTTTATTGAACCATATATTCTTATACTAGATAAATAATGACTTGATACTGTTCATATTAAAAACAAGCTAAACTGAGCTGAGTTTACGAAGTCGTAAATCTGTCTAAATATTATGAAAAGTGACAACTTCTAAATTCATAGCAAAAAACTTGCAGTTGTTTTGAAATCAGTTTACTTTGAAAAAAGTTCTTAAGTTCTTATACTTTTCAATGATATGCTTAATGACATACAAAAATATTTATTTGTGACAAGATTTTGAGTGTCTATGTATCGGAGAAAACTAGTACACGAACTTCCCAACACTTCAAAAAATACTGACGGTCCATGCACCAAATACTCTGTATCTTAGCTAAAAATTGTGGCGACCAGACCATGTGACTTTGCAGTTAGAAATACTTGATACAGGTACACATTTCTCCCAACAATCTTCCTAAATAAACCGATAATCCGATCCCTGCAAACTTCTCAATGTCCTATTTAAATTAATGCTTCCCGATATACTTCATACACTTTTTGGGAAAAACCAATATAACTGCCTTCTATCTTCACATTGTTACATACTTACATGAAGTCAGGCGAGACGTTTGGAATCGAGGAGAAATTATTTATGTCGATTAGCGATCAGACCTCGACCGACGAGCGAAGCTACGCCGTTCCATAGATTCAGCTCGCACGACGTAGTTTAATCTTTCGTTGGATATATTTTTGTGTATATAGTTTTGTTTAAGTTACCGACCTTTGTTTATTGTGCTACATCTTTACTATCTTTGATACAAAGATTAACGTCCACGAAATAATAAATGTACTCTTATAGTGAAAACACTGGTTTAGTCCTAATAAAGAAGACCTGCTTCAGACCCACTCAAAATAAAAACTTGTGAAAGATATAATTTTCATTTTTCAATATAGCCTATACTGAAACTAAGACATTTTCCTCATCCATTTTTTTCATTTATCATGAACATATCGACTAGTACGCGAGTATTTTGGTTTGAAAACAGTGGGTAACCGCTGGGTATTTAATCTGGAGCATATGGCAAGTACCCAGCAAATTCGAAGCATCTCTGGGATACTTTGGTTGTTGCAAAGACGGGTCTGTGACTAGGTACGTTCTTCTGATGCAACAGACACCTTTGTGCAACTTCCTCCGACTTTTTTATTGCCTCACGCAATTTTTTAAATAAATTGGCATAGTTCATGGTTGAGTCAGTGGCTGAAGCACTCTTATTGGGTGAACTGTAAGGCTTGTCTCTTTCAACTTCGAGTGTGTTTGTACTGAATATTCCCCGATGACGTATTATGCAATTTATATCTCTTTGTTCACCAGCGACGGTAAGGTTCATCCGTGTTATATATAAGTCTACGGCCATGCCCAGGTCGCAATGATAATTGCATTGATTGTTATGTAAATGGACATGTTCGCAACCAGCGACCGCGACTGACTTTGAAAACGCTTTTATGAGCGTTTTGGGACGCTGTGACAAAAACGCTCTTCACATTTTCTTATATCGATGGTCATTTTAGCGATCCAAAGCGACACTCGACATTTCATGAGCATTGTTTTATTCAGTCTGTTAACAGGCAAGATCGCGAGATGTTAAGAGTAAAAAAATGTTTTATCCTTAATACTAAGGTATTTATAAATGAAATTCAAGTGAAGTTAAAGGAGTATTCTAATAGAGACATCAAGGGAAACTTATGGATCGAAGTAAGCAGTATTATATTAACCTTCTTTAACATAAAAACCTCTTTTCGTGATTTCTTAGAATGCCTAATAATATGTGAATCTGTCGACGTGAAAGTCTCTTTCCGTTAACTGGATGAATACTATATCTTCTTTTCCTTCGCTTTTTCCGTAAATACGTCGAAACAATAACAGCCAACAGTACATTCTCTTCCATGGTTTGCTCTTCCACTGACCAGTCGAATTTCGCACCTATTCAAATAAAGCAATTGGTTAGTATGATTGACAGAAGATCTCACTGTCTTATGTCAGATGTTTCCATCTATCTTCGTAGAAACTTTTGACAACACCAAAGTTGTTCTACTATAGCATAAGCCTAGGGTACACCATTTCAGACGTTCAGTTTCAATAGCATCTCATTTGCTGTCTGAGCAGATTGAAATTACTGTGTTTTCATCATCACAACAAATACCTCGACTTGGGAGACGGTGCCGTGTTTCCACCGCTTATTGTTTGTTGTCATTGCAGAATCCTGAACCAAGCCATTCTTCTTGGGTCCATCCGTGTACTAGGTGGCTTCATTTTTCAGTATTGCGGTCTTTATCTTAATATTTTGCACCATATAATTAGAATCAAAAAGGTTATAGGAAAAAAATAAAGCGTATATAAATAACTAGCGCGATTCTTACAACGAGGAGGTACGATATGTGTAACTTCAAAGAAAATATGTCCGTTTTTGCACCTTTTCTTATGTTATAATATCTACCTAACATACAACATGCATGTATCTATAAGGTGTAGACAGAACATTCTTTATTACCCTTGGGAAGCCAGGCGGTTGTCTAGTCCTGGGACTTTGGATCAATGAAAAGTTTTAACTTGATAGTTGAGTTCAACCTCTTTATTTCAATATTCTTTTATCCTTACAAATGGTTTTGCTTGTATTTGGACTGATTTGTTAAAACGATAAGGACTGTATTTAGTATATATTTTGTTTATTGATATATATTTCTAACGATCGAACTAAAACTGGTTACAGACTCTCGTATTCACGGCTACCCTGACTTAGTGAGATCCTCTTCTATATCTAAGGGTGGGAGATGCAATCCTCACTTGTTATATATTACAAGATTTTTTTACACATGGTTCGAGCAAGAAAATTACTAGGAATGGTTTAGAGTATTTGCTAAAATGTAGAACTTAAATTTCATTAATATATTTGACCTTGATATAGTAATATGAATTTAAATAAGTCTTCTATTATCATTGTTTCACTCGAGGACTTTTCTTACCTACAAATTTGTTTCATTTTCGTTACTGTTAGCTGCTTTTTTTCATATTCTGATTTCAAGCTTGACAGTTTTACATGAAAATTATCACTGCTGTTTTTTTGATAAAGACATTACTTTTCGGAATAATTGCAGCGTTCTTTACTATTCCAAATTATCAAGAAATAAAATTTCCCATTCGTCTTCTCTGTCGGACGTTTCACTGTGTAAGTTGGCTTTCGAACAGCAACATTTAATGTGCATTTAATTTCCGCAGTGATAATTTAATGAAACTGCAACAACATGAGCCGTGGATAGTGGAAAGTTTGCATGATTATCTATTCTCTATAAACTGCATTAATCTAATATTCATGAATGTACATAACGAGGACAGTTTGGCCAGCATATTTTATCACAAACGTTGTGTAAGTTGAACATATTTTGTCCGTCAAATTACAGATTTTCCATTTGTGAATAAAATCTTAAATATTTAGAATATGTTTTATTGGAATATTAATTGCAAATAAGAGGCTTTTTACGATTTTGGATTTTGCGTACTAATAAAATTCACTCGGAAACTAGAACAAGTGAATTCACTACTATTTGCAGATGATGTAGTATTTATAGCAAGTACCATAAATAAGATTCATAAGCTATTGAATATATGGAATAAAGAAATAGGAAACATGAAAATGGAAATCCAATAAAAGTCAAGACCCTGAAAAGAAACAGATGAGGATAAAAAATCAGGTGAATCGATGTTTACATATCCTCAAAATAGTGTACTGCAGGGCTTCCCTACATTTTTAAGTGGCGGACCCCTTTTTCAGGCAAAAATCCAGCCAAGCGCGCAGTAACTAGTAAAATTCAGCTTCAATTGAAAACTGTTCAGAAACAATGCTCCAAATGATGACATTAAGTTCGAAGGTGTTCTTTGATTACAAGGAACAAATTGTTCCTAAGCTGCAATGTCTTGTCTTTCAAAAAATCGTTTAGAAGGTAAACTCTCGACCTTCTCCTCCTCCAAACTCTCGGCCCAAAAATTTTCTTCTCGAACGCTCGAATTTGTCGTTTGCAGTAAACATTTTTATAGTTCTTCCTTGCAGTATTTATTTCGTTCAATTTGGAGAAAATAATTGCCAAATAAGCAAGTATTCATTGCCAGTTTTCGACATTAATAATCTCTGCTATTACCGGTATTACAGTCTAACAATAAAGCAAGGACTTAACTGGAACCATCGAACTGTTCGGAAATATTCCCCGAGTATTACGCTCCTTTGTAATGATAAAGCCCGTTTGTAAATTGCTTTGGTTGCACTTACGAGTCTTAGATATTTCACTTCCTAAGGGCACTATAACTAATCGAGTACCTACTTGCAGAGTTTTCGCATAATAGATCCGACGTAGCTCTTCATTTGGCCATCCTCCTTCATCATTAATTTCAAGTTTCCTTGGTTTAAAGGTTGTTGAGAAGTTGCTAGATTTTTCTTTAGCCACTGATCCATGTTGGGAGTAATAAACTGGACAAAAAGCAAATGGTGCACTTACGAAGGAAGTTCAACATCTGGGAAAAAAGAGCGCTGCGCATTCTGATTGGTCGGCTAAGCTCGCATAATTTTTGAAGATCTTGCGTGAACAGTTTATACACATCAAGCGCCGAAAGAGATTTACAGAAAGTTGAGCAGGGAGGCCCCATTCGCCGGCACTAAACTACTTGTGGGTCAACACTTGACAACCGCAGCAGATGTATGCATTGTTGCGAGACCTATTGCAGGACAAGTAAACATATAAGTATTGATATACTCTTTGATAATGATGTGGGTACTATTTCATAGAAAAGCCATTTTTTCCGTTGGACCTGAGTTCTCCAAAAATTTTTTTGGTGTCGGGTCTCTAAAAGAAAATGTTATATGTTATATAAGTTGTCAATATGAAGTCATACTTTGTTAAAGACTGATCACGATATTAAGTAACTTTCCCCTGCATTTAAAACCTAAGAAATTTATTAACCTACTATTTTCTTCAAATTGTTTTTTATTATGATGTTTATATTCGCAGAAATTTTGCGAATGCGAATGCAAATGCGAATATGAAAATATATTCGAATATCCGCGAATGCGAATGGCGAATATTCAGGGATTTTTCGGAAGCTAAGAACAAGATTTGGTGTTTCCTAACGTCGCGTTCAATGTTCGTTGTAAATTTAAATTTTAAAACATGATCATCAAGAACTTTTGACCTTAGTTAGTTTTTTGAGCGTGTATTATTCCATGATATTTATTGGAATTTACTCCTTAAAAATCGATTTGCATATATAAGGGGCCCGGTATGAGAAAAATGTGAGGAGTAAAATCTATCGATGAATGAACTCGTTACGTTTTTGGTGCGCACCGTATGATGTGCAACTTTCTAATTTGGTTGTGAGTGTAGGGTAAAGGGACACGTGCATAGGGTATACTGCAAAGCGACTATACCTATATGTTATTGGGTTTGTTTATTTCTATCAGTGTCGACATACTTATATTGCTGTTTTTATTATAAATATCAATAATTAATATTGTTATTGTGAAGTTTTAATTTTTATCATTGTATTCCGCTAAAGTGAGCTGAAAGTATTTTCAAATAACTATGGCAGAAAGAGGTGTAGCTGATATTGCCAGAACATCTAACAAACACGTGGTTGCAAGGTACGTTATAATTCATGTATTATATGTATGAGCATGTACAATTTGTATTTATTGAATATTTTAATAATTATCGATGTAGTTCATATAAATATATATTTGAAAACAACACATAAAATTAGATAATCAACCCAATATGAATTATCGAGATTATTGACTATTGTAAAAAGTTATAATAAATGTATATGAAATGAATAAATTGCAATATATATATATATATATATATATATATATATATATATATATGGATATTATTTTCATTAATTAACAAATTTACCCTTTTATATAGTATCAATCTTTTTTAAGTTAAATAAACTCTTTTTGCGTCTGGTTAGACTATCGAACTTAAGGAGTAAACTGCAGTCGTGCGTCGGAGCTGACACAAACAATTTTTTTTAGTTGTGCAGTTAAGCAGTTTACATAGGTAAGTCAAAAGTAAACTAAATTAATATTAAAATAGAGAAAACCGCATGTCGATATCTTTTTTCTGTCCCGAGATATCTTAAGGTTGGCCCAAGCGGAAATTGGAACTTTATTCTTATGTTGTCCTACCTGTAGAAAATTAAACTGTTCTCATAATAATATCATTATTGCCGCTACATGACGTGCATTATCTGAATGTAAAGTTGTAAAGTATTTTATGTCAATTTTAATAAAACGCATCACTACAGCTGTTCAAATGATAACTAGGTTAGTTTAGTGGTATGATAACTAGGTAATGTGTCATGATCAACACCAGAGTCTGAATGTTCGAGATTTTGATATGAGGCTGAATTATTGCAAATGGCTATTATGGCTATTACGACCATGATCCTGAATTACTTTCACGAATTTTGTGGACAAATGAGGCTACGTTTCACAGTAATGGTAGAGTAAATCGCCATTTTATGCACTACTGGTCCGAAACGAATCCCCGTTGGATGCCGGAAATCCAACATCAGGGTCGTTGGTCTGTAAATCTGTGGTATAGGGTTCTAGGCGGACAAATAAATGGGCCATTATTTTAATGAGGCAGTTAAAGGAAAAAGGTATTTAGACTTGAGAGACGAATTACCACTTCTTTTAGAGGACAAACACCTAGCCAGTCGTGACATGTTCTCACAACATGATAGTTGCCCGGCACATGTTTTTCGGAGTTGTTTTTGTTATAATTTCTTGCCTTGAAGCTGTAATGTAATCCGTTCCTATGGCAGATATGGCAGACGGCCGTTTTTACCTGGTCATTTTTGTAAACGACGATGTTCTTACTACTACACCAATCTTAACAATATTTGTTTTTGCACTTTTTTGGCAAAACATTTTTCATGATAACATGTCTCATTTCTGGAGATGCACTTAATAATTCATCTTCACTATTTGAATTAACCCTTCTAACATTTGGAAAGAGTGTAGAGTGAAAAACAATCCCTCTCCTGGCTGCGATAGCCGTAGTCACATTTAAGAACAATTTATTATTTTATTTTATTGAACCTTAGCAAATGAATCCAACATTTATTTTCTAAGAAATTTATTGCATCAAGTTCAAATTTCCAACTATGTTTACTTATCGGCCAAAACAATTCCTTTGGGGTATTTTAAGAGAGGAATGATGTCGACAGGCAAATATTTCACGCCCTTTATAGTATATACCTATACCAGACAGGTTGATTTGAAAACGATTAGTAAAATGTTTTCTGGGAAAAATGATAATTAGCTTCATTTTGCAAGAGGGTAATGTAAGATTAAAATATGAGGTATACATAAATGGTTATTGACAAGTTTCAGTTTATAACAAAAAGTCCTATAAAAGAAAATTCCCAGTACGCAATTGCATACCTAGCGCAGTGTTTGTCACAGAAACATTTACAAAACATTAGTGAATATTCAATATGTCGACCTTTGAAAACTATACTCCAATAAATAAAGTGAAGACGCATGCAATCTGTTAACGAGAAAGCCATGGCCTTAAATGTATATGGCGCATTAAAATATCAGTACACTTCAGTGAGTGTGGATGATCTAACAAATATGTGTTCGAAGCTGACAGGTCTAGGAAAATCAATGGTCTACAAACTTCTTAAGGAAAGGAAAACAAGTGGAGGTTTAAGTGGTCCAAAGTCTCGGTCAGGATGGCCAAAGGTTTACATCGATGAAGATTACAAATATGCAATCCGCAGGAAAGCCCACTCATTTTACTTTAAAAAGAAAATTCCTACCATTGATCAAATTTTGCCGTGCTTTTTGGAAGACGGATGGCCACCAATCAGCAAAAATAAGCTTTGGCAGGTTCTACATGAACTAAATTTTTGTTGGGAAAAACAATTTAATTTAAAATAGGTTATATAAAATTTAAACAATTTATCCACTAGTTCTTAGGAATAAAATACATGTATATAATGCAAATATGTACATACTTTAAATATGTTACGGGAAATATTTGTAAACTGTTGTATATAATATAGGAATGTGTAGTTTAGTATATTTTGTATTTTTATTTTTCATACTAATATGTATATACTCGAATTTGTAAATAATTAAATAAAAATAACTGCATATATTAAAAAGTAATAATATTTTATTAATTACGAAAAACCCATTGCAACGGCTATGATGGTAAGGGAGATTCAGAAGTTGGTGTGAAAGTATTAAATAGAGAAAGAGAAATAAAGATATCCTTCAATTGTGGAAAGAAAAGGATGGCCATTCGGATTAACTAGGTAACCGCTTACATTTTAGTACGGTCAATTATGGGAAAAATATATCTCTGTCCAGTTACTTATTTATCATTGGCATATTTAAATATTCCAAATTTTGGACGTAAAGTACCGTAATAAAAATTTCAGAGTATTGCATTTATAATGAGCATTTATTACTCTACGCTCTTTCCAAATAGAGAATAACACGGAATTTACATTAATTAGGTATTAATTTAACAACGTCAAAAATATTCCACTTCTTCCCTGAAAAACTATAATGGAGTATTTTCGATCGGCTTGTACAGAAGTACAGAAAAATCTTAATATTCGGTTCGTTAATAATTGAAAGAGTCTTTTCCAATTCATTATAGTGAGTTATTAGGAATAGTTGAATAAATAATATATAAATTAATGTGAGCATATAAAAACATGTTTGCACAACATACAAAAGGCTAATATTAGTAGTATTCATTAATTTTATTTCCAAATAAATTGGGTAGAGCAATTTTTAACACGCGTAGATCGAGAGATATATTTCAATCTAAACGAATTGGGAATGTGTGAGTTATGGATTGCAACAACAACAAACTTTTCAAATTTGTCATCTTTCTAGTAAGTTTCAGCACTTACGCCGTGACTCGCTTGGGTAAACACATTAAATATTTTCACTGTCGAGGAAGATGATGACATTTAGGATTATTACCAATGTGGTAGTATAAAACGTTTCCCACACGCTATCTTATCTAATGTAAGGTACCTTAATGTCTATCTTATCCGTACGAGTGGTAACGGACGCTACTGGATATTGTTGTTAGAAGTTGTAACAAAGTTACTATTTTTCTAAGACGTAAAAGCAATGACATTACCCATTTTTAATGTAAATTTATTTATCCGTTATTTTTCAACGTAAAAATGTAATTCCATTTCGAGTATAATCAGAGAAATAGCCAGGTATAATGTAAAATATAGTTCGGTCCCGAAATTAATATTTACAAGTTTTATTCAATCTCTCGCTTCGAAACTCAGGAAACCGTAGCCAAACCAACTTTACCTTTCACACCGCTAGAGAAAAAGAAGCGCTTACAGCGATAAAAGTGATGGTACCAAGACCAGAAGGGTTATGGAGGTACTGGCCACATAGGATAATGTATTCATTTGTTTTGTTGTTTTTTTTTTGTCAAGAAGTCGTTCCGCCGTCCTCAACAAAGCAAGAAGCCAACCAAGGAATATCGTTTAAGTAGAAGTCCCGACCGGAAACCACGCAGATCCAACGGATTAGTAGAACTGAAACAGCGGTAGCAGAGCGAAGGCTAACAGCCGTTAACCACGCAGTCTATAGCGGAGATACGGAGCAGAGTAAGTGCCCCGAGTTTTACAAGTCCGTCAAAAGGTTTCTGTACCAATCCGCCCAAATTTAGTTGGAGAAACTCTGGTGAGCAGATATAACAGAATGAATTGTGAGTGATACTTCAGTAATAGTGTCTGTAACAAATGCCGACTCTTCTGTTTTAAAATTAATTTTTTTCAATAATTTTTTTAAAGAAAGATGATGTTTCGACTTATTTCAGTCTTTTTCAAAATATGATATTTACACTGACAATTTGCGTATTCATATTAATCACTAGATCACTTACATCATGAATATCAAAATAAGAAAAATGAATTTTTTCTTAGATCTTACATCTCAAATATGTAGCAGTAATCAATTAAATTATTTGTAGTTTTAATAATTGATTACTGCTACATATTTAAGATGCAAGGAAAAATGCATTTCTTAGACCTTTTGACATGTGTGTTTCTAAATGTTCTTGATTTTAGGTTTCTTCTCTTTCAAAACTAGTTTTTTTATTAATTTTTGAAAGAGAGATAAAAATTGACGTTTCGATTAATTTTAAGCTTTTATCAAGATATTTTCACTAGAATTTTTTCATCTTCCTCTCTGCTTAATTTTCCGATCAATTAGAAAATTTGAATTAGAATTTATGTAACGTTACACCTTTTAATTTTTGGATAAATTTCCTGCACAATTTAATGTTTATCGTCTGTACCTAATTTCCTTCACTCAATTTCCGAAAAAACGACCCGTTTCAATGCTTATTTCTTCATCAAATTTTCTTGTGGGATTTTATTAGAAAATATATTTTATGTCCTATACTGACAAAAGGCATTTCAGAAAACGAATGAAATTAAATTCATTTCGGAATGAACCACTTGAAAATGATGTTATACCTGTAATTAATTTTCTTTGATAAATGTTGGTGTATTCTCATAAATATTACCACTTTTCAAGAAAATAATTTCAACGCTCTGGCCTAACTTTTGTCTTTATAAAATTATTAATCTAATATTGTGAACCCCGTGTGCATCAGAAATCACGTGAAAACCAAATAATTGGATGAATTTTAATTTTATTATCCAAAAAAGCAAATTTTAATAAATAATGTATGTCGAACAAGCAATAAATTTTTTATATAAAGAAAAAAGTATCTTGGTTCATTATCAACAACACAAATGGTTTTGGTCGAAATAAATAACTGGAGATGAACTTGAAACCCTGCTAGAAAACGTTCTTGACATTCAAAATTGTTCAAATCATTCTTTTTGTAGACTCTTCACGGAAAAAAATTATAAAGTGAACTTTCAGGGTGTCGATGTGTGGAAAACGCACAAAATGTTTCTATTAGAGATAAGTTTTTTAACATAACGATGATTTCGTTCTTTATCAAACTATTAGCTGACTTAAACAACTCATATATAAGAATTTATCAATCCAAATATGAATTTATCATACGAAATTTTTCGAAGATTTATTCAAATTTTGTAATATAAAAAGCAATTATCAAAATACCGATAGAAACATACAAGAAATTGATAAAGTAGAATAAGAATTTTTCTCAAATTTTATAGATCTTCTTTATTTTTAACTAATTTCTCATTACGTACAATACCGGTCAAAGGTTTTTACCCACCCTAAAGTTTACGTGCTACATAAGTAATAAAAACAATACTATCGATTTTGATATTCATATTTTTAAGGAACATGTACAGATAAAAATATAGTAATAAAAAAACTACAGTATGTAACTGTTACACATTTGAATTTTTGATTCACTTATGTAACCCCTTTTGCTTTTATTATTTCAGATTAACTTTTAGCTGCGATGTTCAATAAGTTCGATAGTCAAGCTCCTTATAATAACTATTAACTACCGACATCACAAAATTTATGACATATCAAGCTAAGTTTGGAAACAGAAAATAATTCGAGGTATCCAAATCTGGCAAATAGGGTGCATCAGGTAGCAATTCAAACTTTAATTCATCAATTTTGTTCATTGTGGTAACGGATGTGTGACCTGATGCATTGTCTTGATGAAACAACACTTTAGCAAATGCGGCCGTTTTTGCTTGATTTTTTCGCTTAAACTTTGCTATAAAATCGCTTAATACTCGCCGTTAATAGTTTTTCCTTTTTGAACATAGTCCATGAAAATTATCCCACGTGCATTAAAAAACAACGACGCCATGACCTTTCCTGCAGATGGAACTGTTCTCCCTTTTCAGTCCATTGTTTTTATTGTTCTTTTGTTTCGGATATGAAGTGATGGACCCACGTTCATCTATGGTTATAGAACGACCCAATAATGCGGCTTTATTTCTGTGAAATATACCAAACACTCGATGGAAACATTTTCACGACACTACTCGTATTTTTGTTCCTTTGTAAGTAAACGCGGTACTCATCTTGTGTAATAGCTCATGTCAAAGTGATCAATTAATATGCACTTTCTTAAATGTCTACTATGTCTGCTAGCTTCAATCGACGATTATCCAGTACCGTTATGTGGGTTTTCTTCAACATTTATGAAGTCTTCACCTCATTTGGTCGACCACTGTGAGGCTGGTCTTCGCAGGTCGTAAGACCTCGTTTAAACTCTGTTACCCAATAGTTTACTGTTGCTAATGAAGGAGCAGTTTCACCCAGAGTAGAATCTTTTATATTGGTTGGTCTAACGCCTTTCAAATAAAAGTATTGTATCACGTAACTGTGACCATTTTTATCCATGTTTACAAATTCACTGAAAACGTTTACTATTGATGACTATAAAACAAATATTAAACAACGTAGCGTCTTGAAACTTGGAACATGTTCTGTATAGATTGTGTACTTTCTAATATAGTGGTATTTTTCAAGCAACTACCGCCATCTCCAGGTCAGGCAGAATACTTTTGGGACCATCCTCGTAGCTCTTTTACAGAATCTCTTCAATTCTTACCTGATCTGCAGTCACCATTTCTCCAAAACATACCTTAAACATCACCGAATCTTCGCCGTATTTTATAGTCGAAATTACACATGCATTTAACATCCGTTTCTTCCTTTGACCTGCGCACAAACACTCTACTCTTAGACACAAAGGCGCCAATCTTTGACTCATCATTCCATAACTACCACTCCACAACTAATCATGCAGTTGTGTTTTTCCGAGGCCGCTCTGAACGTTCTTACAACTCAAAGAGCTACCTGGAAGAAAACTACAATCATAAACATCGAAAAAATAATTCATAACTAAAGATTGATAAACAAATTAACCGGTATTTGCAAGTTTTAATTTGTTGCACTCATCGACAAAATATAAATAACTTTTATAAAATAAACAAATAACGGACACTGTTATTTTTGGTTAACAAAATGAAAAGAAAAACTTGATAAAGTTTATTATTTTAAAATTTAATGAATGGATTATAGAGTGGGCAAAATTTTTTGACCGGTAGTATATATTATATACAGATATTTCTTAAGACATCGTGCCCCGCTGGGAACTTCCAAAACTATGTGCTTCCAGCTGCCAAACAAGCATTTTGGACTGAATCTTTTGACGTCACAAGTTAAACTATGATGCTTGTCCAAGTGTTTGAACCTCTGCAGTTTTTTCCTCATCCATGCACTAGCGGCATTCCGATTGTTTCGTGATGTCTAGAAGATGGCATCTTTGACCATGACAGGTATCAGTTGTTGTTAAGAGAGGCAGAAAGCCTTTCCGTGTGTGCTCTAGCTTGGCTCATGCAAGGTGTCTCTATCCATCCTCAGATAGCCAACTATTTTTGCTATATCCAGAGTTGTTTTTTGACCAATTGGTAAATTTTTTTATAAAAATTTGTAGAGAGAAAAGGGAGAGTCAGCCTCGTCGTTAACTCTGTTGTCTGAATGATCGGGCACCTAAACGAACAAGAGTTTGTAGAGCTCATCGTATCAGCTGTTATAGCTTTTATGGAAGGTGTTTGTATTTATTTTTATTATTTCATTAGCAGCCATTTCTTTATAGAATAGTGATTTTTATATTGAAGCCCCAATATTACGCCAATTGATAGTTCCGAGCGCCAACGGTGGCATCTTTGGCGTATTGGCTCCAACTTGTGAACAATCTTTCTACAATGTGACGTACTTGAAGCACGAATTATTTCTTCATTTTCATTTGTTGAGTTATTGTTCTTTTTATACAAAATATTTTCCAATATTCATACAGTTCACAAAGTACTGACCTACCACAACATATAATTTTCATAAAGAAATGCCATTACAACCAAAATACGTGCTTTTTCTAATTTCCTGATCAGGCATTTTATTATTTAACTCATCACTTTGGACTTAATAGATAATAATAATTTACTACTATCTTATTATCACCCCATCCCATCCCTCTATTTCATTAAGCTTATGGCTTGTTGATACCGTATGTCGAGGATAGATTAAACTAATCATAGGAAATATGTAGAGAATGACAGTAAATTAAATTCATATATGCACCAACGCCTTTATCTGTGTAGCTCTTCGAATTTGCGGCACTTCAATCAACTCGGATAATGAAATGATTCGAACGTATTAATATGACTGATAGGAAAGGGATATTCATTTTTGATGTTACATTTGAGCCGATTTTTGTGACATATAAAATGAAAATTTGAGTTTCCAAATCAAATAATCAATAACTAATAAATTATTCAAAATAAAAAACACATAAGTTCAGTATGTGAATTTTTTGTCTTTCATTAAGATAGCTACTAATTTACACACACTTAAAATTTCAAAAGTTTGAAATATTAAACGACATTTGTAACTAAGAATGCTTCAACATAAAGAAATTATTAAATATAGTTACTGAAATGTTTTTTGTCAAAAGAATTCTACCCTAGAACGTTCTTCGCTAAATATTTAAGGGGTTCTTGGAACTGTTTACTCGTTAGGGCTCAATCTTAAGCTGCATGTTATGCACATTCGATTTCTAAGAGTTACTACCATCGAATTCACTATTTCCACTCCCTCATTATTGGAAATGTTATCCATATCAAAATTGATAATATTTTAATCCATTGATACATCTATAGTTGTTTCCCATTTAAGAAAAGTTATTTGTTATGCACGTGTTGGAAAGAGTTTGTGGTATTTAAAGAGTTGTCAGGAAATGTTTTTGCTCTGTTGGTTGAAATATCAATATGTTGATTTTTACAAAGAACTATCATTTTCACACAGGAATTTCCCTTTTCATTCTAGTTTCCGCTTGACAATGAAAATATTAGCTTTCTTAGCAATAATGATTTATGTAAAATGACTTTAAGATACCGGTCGTAGGAAAAATCTTTCTCACCCTTTAGATCATGCTGGTAGCGACTTTTCGAAAGTTGAAAAATTGTCAAAAAACTTCTAAATCTACGACACCCGACAATGTAAATGTAGTTCTCAAGCCGTTCAAAGAGAAATTTTACCAACTTCATGTCTCAAACCTTGACTCAAATATCTGAAGGATGTTATATGAATCAACTCTTAGCATATCATCTGAATATAAAATATTTTTGGAACGTTCCGTTATCAAATTTTCGATGAGTGTCAGAAAAATGGATGTAGGTTTCGTCCATATAGATATGGATCAACGCTCTCCACTATTGTTTTATTTATGGTAAAACCATTGTCTTATATTATCTAATGTTATGTCTCTCCATCAGTAACTTAATATGTCCATTGTTTTGTAAAGGTACTGAGGTTTTGTCCGTAGCTCGGTATATTGAGGGTAAATATCTGATTCGACATTCCTCTTCCTTTCTTGAGCCTCTTGCTATTCTATATATTATCACTTATGAGCTATAAGTAAAAACTGTCTACAAATTTACGTTTCACGCCCCTATGACATTACTATTCATAAAATCCAAACTCGTTTGGGATTGCCTACAAAAATTAAACGAGCTAAACAAGAAAAATAAAATTATCCTACAATGTATTCCGGAACACATAGAAGCCAAGGAAATGAAATAGCTGATAAGCTCGCCAAAGCGGGGGCAGACAAGCCCTTCATGAGACCTGAACCCTTCTGTGGTATCAGCTACAAAACATTGGGAAGAGCACTGGAAAATAAGGTAGGAACTGAGACAGGCAGAGACTCTTCTGGAAAAATGTAACCAGATAAGATCTGCTGAATGTATCAATCTAAGTAAGAATAATCTACGAATACTAACAGAAGTTCTATGGGGCACTGTCGCCTCAACAAACACCTGATGACGCTAGATCTAGAAGATAATGCGGCGTGCAGATTTTGTTACACAGAGGAGGAAACCGCTATCCATCTTCTCTCAGTGTGAAACAATAAGGAAAATTAAAGTTATCCCAAATTCTGAATGAATCTCCAAATCGGGATACATGGATCAGCAGTAAACAATGGGTTTGCCAGTATCGCACAATAGATCTTCATATACATGTGTATGTGTGCGTGTGTATGTCAAACAAATTATATGTGGTTATTTTCGCTGTGTTGTCATCCCAGTCAATAATTGGCAACGACAACAAGTCTATTTTTGGAATAATGTTGGCACAATAATACTGTATAAACATGAGTAAAATATTATGTAAGGGCTTGTTTGTATATCTGCTTGATTTACATATTTATCGACAATTCTTACTACTTTTGAATCTATCGAAAACAGATCGTCCATTGTGTTCTCTGTGGATTTGTTATTCTCTCTCGTACCTGCATAGTGAATGTAAACCATCCAATCCATTTTCATGACAATTTTCAGTAAAATGCAAACTTTGCCGGCTAGCCGGGCGATTATAATTCAACGATTAGTCAGAATCGTAGCATGACTAGCGATGTTAACACTTAATAACAATGAGCGTCCGTTGTCAGCGAATTGTCGGCAACTAGTTTAGTAATTCGAAGTTCTTCCTTCCATTTCCAGAAAGATTTATTTGGTTTAGGAAACGTTAATATATTACCGCCGTTAGCTAGTTGAATATTTCATACTAACGAGACATAATCTATGTCTATGTGAAAACCGAGAGCTGGAAATTTGTAAATAAGATAAAAGTTGTTGGAATTTTTATTGAATTTTTTACCTCGTTACTATTAATTTGGCGTCAAAAAATAACTAAAATAATATGAAAATAAATTATATTAAGGTCAAAGGAAAACTATTGGAGATAATCAAATTGTACGTAGTGTAAGTACTTCTACACTTGTGAAAGTACAAGTACAAGCATCTCAAAAACCATTAGACTTAGCTTTATAATGAGGGGTGTATGTTGTTAGTGAGTTACTTTTTTGGTATAGAGAAAATTTGAAATGGAAAGGAACTTTAAACAATGAAAAACGGTTAATACAAGCTTAAACTTGTTCAAATAATTTATTTGAAATCACCATGAAATCAATATTTAGTGTTCCGTCCTCCCTAATAACAGCTTCCAATCTGTTTTTCATAGATCGAATAAGTTTCTTCATTCTATCTTGTTCGATGCTATCCCATTTTTCAGTGAGCGCCGTTTTGAGGTCCAATTTCATGACTGGAGCAGGACTCCTAGCCGAAACCTTTCTCTTAATTTCAAACCATAAATGCCTGATAGGATATCAGGCTACGCGCTGGCCAATTTATGGTGGTAATTCGGACATCCTGTAAATACTGCCGTACGGAACCTGCAATATGTGGACGGGAATTATCCTACATTAGGATGAAGTTTTCGCTGATAAAACTGACATAGGAAAAAAAAACTGAAATTTCTTCTGTGTACTGATTCGCTGTTAAACCCCCTGCCCAACCGCCAATTTCAATAAGAACCAATTCGATTTTTGCTTCCATTGAATTGCCTGCCCAAACCATCCAGGAACCTCCTCAAAAACATTACGCGAATTTTTTTCCAGGTCTTCTGTAGGCTCATCCTCTTCTATCCCTACCATGCAGGCACGAACTGCTTTCGTCTGATAAGAAAACCCCATTAACGTGTTCTCTGGCAAATGCGGCTAGTAACTGGCCTTTTGAGCTCAAGGTTAGCTACCTGAAGTCTTCTTCTGACTGTACAGCCATTCCTCGTGTTTCTCTGAACTCTTGTTGGAATTGAACGCCAGCGAGAGTCCAATTTCTCAGCGATTTGCTGGCAATGAATAGATCATCTCTCTGGTGTATGCACATTTTTTCTTCCGGAACCGCATCTTCGACTAATGACGTTAAGCTATGGAAACAGCAGAGTGACCTGGCCTTGTGGCAATAGTGTGACGCTGGAGAAGCTTTATCACTTGTTGAGTTCATTTTCAGATAGAATTCTTGTTCGTTGTCAACGGAGATGTGTATCAGTTTACGTTTGATGACTAACTGATACTGGTGAGTCAGGTAGATAACCTTTTATCAGGGTCACTTACACTTAATTGGCACAAAGTGACGTTACGTTGGAATCAAAATGTGAAGTTTAATGTATGCTGTATACTTGTTATAAAGTTTATTTTGATTCAAAAAGTAATATTTGAAACAAAGACATGTCTATAAATGTATTACTTATATGGTTATTGAATTTATCTGTTGAATTTCACATTCTAAAGGCCGCGTGCAGTTTACAAAGAATATAATTTCCTGCCTGCTCCGTGGAATAAGAAATCATTCAAAATATGATTAGCAAAATTATGAAATTTATCAATTTAATAATATTATTTCTGTGAGCGAATCATATATAGGTAAATGTTTTAAACCTATACATTTTGCATTATATGGAACTACCCCCTTACATATAACACATAAATAAGGGGTTTTGTATCTGAATATTTCCAACCAGACTAACTGTTTTTGTTAATCGTTATAAAAGTGAATCGACAACAAAAAACAACTTTAATTATTTGAAAAATATAGAAAATGTGTGTTATTTTGTGATTGACGACTTTCATTTACTATATTTTAAATTAATTTTATCTTCTTGACCCTATGGTCTCCATCCTGCTTAGCCAAGTCTTTTTTTAAATCAAAGTATTTAATAGCTATTTCTTTGGTATTCCAATTAGAGTTTTTGCTTGTAGCGACAGATCTAATAATAGAAAGTACAATATTTTTGGGACTAAATTGGAATAATAAGCATCTGTACTTATGACTCATGGAAGTAATCTATCAAAATGACACCTTTAGCATGTTAAAATACGATTAGATTAATTTTTCTTGGTTAAAGATTGCATCTTGAATTTTTTTCACAAATAATGAATCTCGATATTTCCACTCTTTCCTCCTGAATTTTTGTCCATAACTTATTGGTAGATCCATAACTGATATTTTATTATTAATATTGCATTTCTGTGTCTTGTTTATGCTGCTTTAAAAAACAAACGAATAAAAACGAATATAAATTTCTTTTCGAGTATGGTGGTGTGCATCTGTTAATTTTCGTCATTGTCCACTGAGCGAACATGTTTTTTATGATTTGTCGGGTAAAACTATTGGTCTAATAGTCATGCGTTGATTTTGCAACATTTTGTGTGGTAGCAGTTAAATAATTTGCTTCCAAAAAAGTCGCGCACCGTTTAGAAAAGACTATCAGAAATTTCGATTATGGCGCGACGCAAACAAAAATTCCGAGTGTAGCAAAAGAATCATCTATCTTGTGATCTACATATTTGAAGTTGGAGGTCTGTTGCGTGTAGATAAAAATGTTGATATTCCGAAATATTCAAGACTTCGCTTTCATTCTCATTATTGGTTATGCTGGTGCTTCTCGAAAAGAAGAGCTGACTAAGATGTCTTTAGACGATCTTGGAATAAAAGCTGATGTTATTATGGTATATATAATTAAAACAACAGTGATAAATAAAAAGAAGATAATCGAAAGAAAAATATTAACAACTCTACTCTGACCAAATATTACAAGTAATAGAGATAGAAGATTGAAAAAAATAAAGAAATAGTAGAAGAACTGGGAGAAAAAAATATAATAATAATGTTTATAAAAATACAATGACTAACTTGGGTAGGATACATCATGGTCAAGAGGCAGACCAAGAAATACCTGGAGAAACCAAATTGAAGAAGTCACCAGAATCCTAGAAATAGCAGACTGGAAAGCAAAATGCAAAAAAGTGAGAAACGAAGTCAGGACTAACGAAAACGTGTAACAAAAAGAACAAAGGAACTAAACCAACCAAATAAAGGGATTTGTAGGCGCGGAAAGCAATAGCCATAATTCAATAGATTTAGCGGCATAATGATTATAATATTTAAAACGAAAAACAATATGTCAAGGTTATTTGCAATTACACAAGATTTATGGATTGAAATTGTAAAAAAATATATTGATCTGAAACCCACTACCTTAACACTTATCTCCCATTGAAAAATTGCCAGGTTTCATCGCTCTATATGTGAAATTGCCTGATTCTGAGCATTATACAGGTCACTGTTTTCGGAGGACCAGTGCCAATAACTTGGTTACATTAAGGTTGGAGATCTTCATTTGTTACGGAGGGCTACAGTGACAATTTTATCAAATAAAAAATGGAAGTAGTTCAAATGTTTTCTTCAGAGAGATCTCAACTATCAACATCATTTTCTTCATGTTCACAACAAATCATCATCCTACAGTATTAAAGCTACTAGTGACTAAAACGCTGGACAAAATTTCGTGGCAACTGGAAATCAACCAAATATAACTGTGAATACGAAGGACCGCAAACGTTATCATCAAAGTATTCACAAACTGTATGATTCACAAATATATATGCATTTCCATTTGAAAATTAACTGCGATAGTTTAACCAACAATACCAATTTTCGTGATCTAGCACTAAACTAGGATGTGTAATGGTTTTTGATGCAATTCTCGTAGGTTGTCCAAATCAGCTTATCAGATCTATTCAAATAGAAGTAAATTCCATGACTCATCATCATTTTATTCAAAACGCACAGCGGTTCCAAATGTCGAACACGTGGCCATAAGTAGAAGAAATCGAGATAATTTATTGAGTATTGAGATTTTTTATACGGTGTTTTAAAGGAATACGACAACAGTTTTTTAAAAAACTAAATGGCTTCTTGAAAATGGCAGCCCGAAATGTGGTGAAAAATCATTATATTCTTATCAACATTCGGTATACGAGGGTTTTCGATGTAGCTGATTACGAATCCGTCAACAGTTTTTCAAAAACAAAATGGCGAATTTATAACTTGTCGTGCAAAAGTAGTACAAAACCCGAATTCGCAGGTATTCGCAGCTAATTTTAATATATTTATGTTCTCCACAATATATTAACAAACTTTGAAAAAAAAAATAACTTTTCGGTGTTGAAGACGTTATCAAGAGTTCTTTCAAAAAAATTCGTTGATTGAAATCACGTTCGTCAAGTTGCTAAATTGTCAAATCCCATGAGGATGGAATTTCGACTGACATAGGATGAGCTGTAGCCTTTGACGTACTATCTCCAAGGCTACATCGCCTAGTCGTGTTTGAGGACTGACGATTTGTCAACATATTGCGGAGTTCACGCTATACACGACGATGTAGTTCTTGTAACTGATCCTGTCGCACGAAATGAGTTTATAGAAGAAAAAAAAAATGATTTAAAATATATTTATCAACATCAAACACTCGATGTTGCATAGTGTCTAGCGCCATTGCTACTAAAATTGGGCGTTTTATTCTACCAAATTATGCCACTAAACTGTTATTCATCGTGTATATATAATTCGAAAAATCAATGATGATGGCGTATTAAAGTTTCTACTGATTACAATATTTAGTATCTTTATTCCTCCTCGAACTAAGATATCGCTACAAATAAAAATTTTTTCATTTGTCGATTTCATTCCGTTCATTAAGAACATCTTACAGGGTAATTTTGACTTCAATGAATCTGAAAGTTTCATGCGAATTCCGAAGGTATTTCACGAAATGAATAAAACGGGGGAAAGTAATCAAGCGAAAGTTGGCAATTTTCCGCCATGATTTGTCCCTCCCTGCTTTTTCTGCAATTCAATTCGTTTTTTACGTTCGTTGTTGATTCCTTTACCTACGAGTCTTACAAATAGGTTTTTCAATTCAGGGTATTCCACTAGATTTCGCAATCGGAAAGCGATCTATTAAATTATAATAACGACAGTCGGATGCTCCCGGAATGGAGAATGGCGTAGGAATCGTTGAATGCACATCAGCTCCTCGAGGTTGTTTCATTTCAAAGCATCGACGTTCAAAGAGGGATTACATCATTAATAATACAAGAATATGCATTTAGCGCAATGTGTTCTAAGTAGTGATATTAATTGAGTCCAATCAAAAAAGATTCTATAGATTATGATCTTAAGGAGAAAATAATGAAGTAAAATGATGTAATTCAATTTTTCCATATTTGAATATTTGTTGGGTGTTTGAATTTTGATGGTACGAATTTACAGACAAAATAAAAGATATAAAAATGAGCTTTCAAACGTTCAATACGTCAATTAAATAGATTAAATTACCCTTAAAGTAAGACTAGTACTAAACATATATACATCAAGACTCAAATGTAAAACATTTAATATCAAGCCTCAAAAGCTAAAAATATTAATTTTCACGTAGAAAAGATTTTATGTGTTTGTGAAGGAAGTAATGTAGGAAGGCATAAAATGTGGAAAATTCAAATTGTCATATTTAGGTTATTATACATATTTATAAAAAAACGAAGCATTATTAGTTGTGAATATTCAGCATAAATACGTTTCAAGTTAATGACTGGTTATTGAAATTTTTTTCTCAAAAAGATATACTCAGATAATGAAAATAATTTAATATATACACCTCCGGAAGTAAGACCTTATCATTCAGAAAATGTTGCCCGAATTTTGTCCAAAAACAAATATAAACGTTTATACAACAATTTTTAAGATTGGTGTAGCACATTATGTCACCTTTTACAGAAAATATACTTTTGGCATATTTTAGCGAACTTGCAGCAAATATCAAGCATCGCTCCTTTCTACTTCATGCCAAAAATCACACTTGACAACATAAATAATGTAGTTGATGTGAAGAAACAAGTGGATAAGAAGACAAAAACTCTTTTAATATAATAATTTCACAAACGAAGCTCTTGATAATAATCATCTGGCGACAAAAGAAGTAGATCTCGCAATGCAACAGAAGTGTAGTCTTTGCAAATCACAGATTTAGTAGATCATGGACAACGTTACATTTTCAGAATTAACAGGGCATTGTTTTCGTCACTCGATGGTAACTTTACTAGTAGATGCTGTGAGTGGATATCTGCACAAAAGCGCCATGGCAGTTAGCGATCCACTACCTCAACTTATGTACGTGAGTTATAACCTACATTACCGCTTATTAAACACTATTTGTAGTACGTGGTATTAGTCCAGGAATACAGAACAAAACTTGAAAATTTCTGAGCAGAAAGACGGATCAAGATGCATTTGATTCGGGAGAGCCTCAGGAAACTTTTTTTACAGAAATTGCATTTCGAATTCTTAAAAAAATTTTAAAATATTACCGAGAAAAGTTCAATTTTACTACTTGGAGGATATTCAAGGTACTGGTGCCCAGGGTGGACAACATTTAGGTCATCTACTGAGGTCCGGTGGAAACTTGTTATGAAATTGGCTGAATTTATATGTCCTGGGGTTTTGGAGGTCGCTGAAAATGAATATTATCACATAAAGAGTGTATGAGGTTCTCATTATTAAGGATTGCAGGTTTAACCCCGAGTAACTAGTTCATTTCCATTTTCATTTGTTTTTCACAAGAAAATAATAAAAAACTAATTCAATTGTTTTTATGCTGCACTGTAATTCCGTTTCTTTATTTTGAGATGCTCGCGAGCCAAGGGAATTGTATCAGTTTTATGGGGACTGAATGCTGTTCTTTTAGTTTCCATCGCCAAGATTTTAAGTCTTTTCTGTTATAAAATTAGTTTTTTTATAATGTTTAAGAGACAGAGAAAAATTTGACGTTTCGACTACTTCCAGTCTATATTAAAGATTTTGTTTTGCCCCGCAATTTGTATTTGATTACAATAATTGCATTATGTTTGTTAAAGGTAGGACTTTGAGGAACCAACGAACATATGCAAAAAATTCTTATTACCAGTAATGAACTTACTTATGAAATTATACAACCAAAATGAATAGGGATTGGCTTGTCGAAAGGGCTGCCAACCTAATATCTGTTCATAGTTTCCTGTGTAGACCTCGCTTTATCTTAATTTCTTAGTAATTTTGTATATAAATGAGTGAATACACATGTATGTCCTTAGATTGTGCTTCACTATTGTTTATTAACACATTTATGTTCATTGTAAGTTTTGCAAGTACGTTTCCTTAGGTTATTGTCACTATTTGTACCTAAATATTTAATAATACAATTAGTTTTCAGTTTCATTCACTTTTGGTTTTTATACTGTTCCTTCTAATATTTCAAATATGTCAAACGGATATACGAGAATATGTTGAAAAATTCTTAGCCTACTATAGAACCAAACAAAATTTCAATGTCAAAATCTTTTATTACTCAACGTAGACTCCTCTCAATTGAATACATTTATTACAACGAACCTGCAACGTCTCTAGACCTTTCAAAAAAATTGTTTCTTCTTGCTCTGCAAACCAGACCTCAACAGTTTTTATTACCTCCTCGTTGGAAGAAAATTTACGACCTTTTAAAATTTTTTTCAGTTGAGGAAAGAGATGATAGTCGGACGGAGTCAAATCAGGTGAATAAGGGGGTGTTCTAGTAATTCAAACTCTAAATCACGAATTTTTTGCATGGCAACATGAGATTTGTGTGCAGTGGCATTTTCCTGCAACAACCAAACAACTTTGGATAGTTTTCCGCGTCTTTTCTCTTTAACTTTGTCCCGTAGAGTGGTCAGTAATGTCGAATGGTAATCTTCAGTTATTGTTCTACCATAACCAAAAAAATCAATCATGATTACTCCATGGCAAACCAAAAAACTGAAGCAAGAACTTTTTCAGCAGATTTTTGAACACGAAACTTCTTAGGTCTTGGAGAACCAAAGTGTCGCCATACCATCGATTGTTGTTTTGTTTCTGGATCGTAGAAATGTACCCGAGTTTCATCCATAGTTACAATTCGGTTTAAGAAATCTACATCGTTTTCAAATCGATCACAGATCGAACGCGATGCTTCTGCCCTTGCACGCTTTTGATCAACATTCAAACATTTGGGGATCCATTTTGCAGCAAGTTTTCACGCTTTCGTATGAAATATTCAGTGCTTCAGATATCCGTTTTAGACCAATTCGACGGTCTGATAAAATCATGTCATATTATATTTTTTGGAAGTGACACAGAAACTGGACTTCCCAATCGATCATCATCATCTTCAATGGAAAATTTACCTCTTTTGAAACTTGCAGTCCAATTTTTCACAGTCGCATACGAAGGACATTGATCACCAAGGTTATTAAGCATATCTTCGTAAATCTGCTTACTAACCCTTTTAAATACAGTTACTTGATACTCCAATTGTTCGATTTTCACAATTTCGGTGGACATATTTTTTCTTGTAATTTATTGCGTAAGTCTGGTTTACTTTTTTGACGTCAAACTTTACACTGACACTTCAAATAAGTTATTGTTCGTTCCTATGGTAACGCAATATTTTGTTTATATATGGAACTGGTCTAGGCTAACTAGATATCAATGCATCCTCGTATGTTCTAAACTTATTTATTCATTCATATCATATTTTCGTACCGTTACCTTATATGTCGGCTACTCTGGACACCAGGTTTTCAATTTGATTCAATATTTTCAAATTTTTATTTATTTACAATTAAACCTAGTTAAGGAGCATATTTAGTTTGAGTTATTAACTTTGTTACAAGAAATTCATTATGAAGATTTGTCCTTAACTGATTTTAAATCAACATCAATTGACTAGTAATCTTGAAAATGTTCCATCAACTAACCAAATTTGAAATATTGTTTACAAAAAGAAGCCCGAATCAAGTCATATAATAAGTGTTGTTATTCTAAATTGTTATAAAATAAGTGTGAGTGAGTACGGAATGGTAATTTAAATGGCATTACTCGTATAAGGGATGCGTTCCTAGGGAAGGAAATAAAAGAAACAAATATATAAAAAAATCAGTTTAATTGAAGTTTTAGAACATTTTGATTACTTATCTTAAAGCTTAGGCAATGAATTTTTTTAAATCAAATGTCACGTTTCCAGTGCTTGTTGAATCCTGTCAAATTTTCATCTTGCGAATCAAGGAATTCCTGAATATCACTTGATTAGATTTGTTCGAACTCATCTCGTGCTATTCCATTCGTAATTTCGGCTCTGTTTGTAGTCAAAGATATCGTAATATTATGCAATTATTGTCTCACCTTACATTTGTTGAACCAACCTTCCGATGCTTGAAATCCTCCATTTGTACATTGACCACTACAACTACCATCAGGATATTTAAAATGAGCGCAAAGACGTTTTGCCTATTGCCGGACCATTGGACCCCTCAGGGCACTCTTTTTTGGATGCGGTATTCGATCCAAAATGACGCCCTTTTTTTCTATTTTTAGATTACGAACAATCATTTCTCATTTTTATTAGTTGACTTTATAAATTAGAAAAAGGGCGGTAGGAACTCTGGTAGGTGTTACTCGTACACAATTTTTTTAACGAATGTGAAGATAAAACAATAAAACTCGCAATGCGGCTTTAACCATAGAACGGAACAGAAGCATTTAAAAATATACTTCATTCATTGAGTAAAGAAGTTGCTTCCAATCTGTCTTAAAATCACAGATCGTGGCGAAGGCGGCCTATGTCAAAGTCGTTTGCAATATCATTTAGGCAAAGTTGTAATAGGATCTATTTTACTTTTTTTATTAGTCCATTTGAGGGTATTTACAAGGGATATTAGGTTGGATACCTATTGGAATCCTTCTATCATTATGTACCTGCTTATTAAATCAGCAAAGAAAGAAGTTTTTAGCCGCGAATATAGGAATATAGGGCCGCATTTTTTCAATCGGCGTATAGTGAGAACGCGAATGAAGGAAGCGCGAATAAGGAGCTTTTACTTTATATGAAATAACGCGAAAAGAACAAACTACAAACTTCAATTTGTAACTACTAACATAGAGGCGTCAGGACACGATATTCTAACAAATGATAAAAACAGTACCTATTAGGTATTTACGACATCTAATGAATATTATAATGAAAACCAGAACAGTTCCCAAAAACTGGCAAATATGAATTATATCACCTTTATTTAAATAAGGAGACAACCAACAATGTAATAACTACATAGCCTTTACCTTCCTTAGTAACATGGCGAAAATATTTTCAGAATGATAGAAAAGAGATTAACGGAAAAAATAGAAACAACACTAGAAAAAAGGTTTGGATTCCGAATCAAAAGATGGACATAAGACGCGATATTCATACGGAGATAAACCGAGAAGAAAACAATACGAGAATACAGGAATATAGATGTGTTTTATCAATCTTGAAAAAGCCTCGATACTATAAATAAAAAAGGCCAACAGAAGATATTCGTATAGAGAGGAATAAACCAAAACTTAATTGAAATCATTAGATTTGATTTGCCGGCGTACATTCTAATAATAGTTCTACACCACTTGAAGCGATATCGGTGATATCCATCATTTAATAGAAACGATAATAACGAACAGATATCTGATAATAGCTTGTTCGCGGCTCTGATAACTTCCCCCGCGAACGACAATTTTGAAAATGCAAATGCGATCGGTTCTTAAACTGATTCGGAATCAGAGCCACGAACAAAGCTTATATTAGTTATTCACTTAATGATTTCAGTTTTCACAATTGAATTGTTTGAGGTTTCTATTGCGACGCAAGAAAGCGACCAACGATGAGCAAAGTAACTTGCTAGGAATCTCTACAATTAATCTAGGAAGTGAGTAGTCAGAAACCTTAAAAATGTCGTGAGTTATATTCCTAGCATACGTGTGCATGGGGAACTAATGCCGTACGTTCGAAGTCGTCAACTTTCGAAGCTATTAGAGCAGATGAATATAGACTCTTTTTCATTTAGTCGAGAGAAATTTATTATTCACATTTAAAGCATTCATAAAGAAACTCATTAAGCGATGGGGGTGAGAAAATAAGGGTGGACATACGAGATGTTCGAGTCATTCTGTCAGTTAAAATCTGCCAATGTTACATCGATGATTGTCGACGACTACTGAGAGAAATTATAGCCCTTACTAAATAATGAAAAGATGCATCTTTTCTTACACCCGGTATCACCATAATCCTCACGAATGGCTCTTAGTTAAGTCCTCAAAAACAGTCCCTCTAAAACTAGGTCTTGATTTAATCATCACTCAAAAATGTCTCTTAACTATATTGGTTCTGGATATAACACCACCCACATAATTTTTAGATAATCTAATTGATTGATTGATTAGTGTGATAAAGTTCAGCACCTCTTTTGTCCTTTGAGATATCAATTTGAAAATTTGAGTGATATTAGCCATCATTAGTCTTAACATTTAAAAATTATTCACAATCTTATAGCCTTAGTTCATCTTGAATTTTACTGAGTATCGAAAATTACTACCAACATATTTCTTTTTTAATAATCATTCCTCATACCTAAAAATGTTTTTGAGGAGATTTATGTGCAAAACAACCTAATCATTTAACAATTAAGTGACTTGTCTATGATTTATTTGACAAAAACTGATATTTGACAATGACATGTCAATGTTGGTTAGAGATTTAGAGATTCGGTACATTTTTTGGTATTTTGATGATTGATATGATCTGTATATTGGGAGAATTCAATTAAAACGGATGACGATCAGCAAGAGTTTACTATAAATTTTTTGAAAGGCAGCAACCTACAAAAGCAATCTTGGAGAGATTAATGGAACGGTTCAATCGCACAACACGGAAATTAATGTATTGCTGGCTATTTCTGAAAACACACACAGAAGTGTAAGGATGTTTTCCAGCGAATAAGAACTGAGCTACCTACGGAGTTCAAAGAGTCCTGCAGCAGGAATTCACCGAAGTTGACTTTGAAAAAAGGCAAGCATTTTATTGGTGGGCTTTAAGAAGAGTTAATAAACAGAGAGACTTTTTCGAGAGGTTTCATTTGGAGATGAAGCCACGTTTGATAGAAATCGCTATGTTAACAGGTATAGCTTTTACTATTATTCATTAAGTAATCCATAGTGACACAGTCAAACTAGATGGTCGATGAATGCGTGGGGAGGTATTGTTGATGAATATGTGGTAGGGCCATATTTTTTTTAGGATATTTGAATGCTGAGATTCATTTAAATTTCCAAGTAAACAAATTACCAATTATTTTATTATCAAGACATGTACCTATACTCAAGTAAATAGGATAGTTTTTCATTGTTTCTTTCCTGTTATTAATCTGTAATATATTCGTTTTTTCTTTGTATTTGAAGTTCACCCTCTACAGTAACAAACAGCAATGATAAAATGTAAGTTTTTGACAAATAGATCATAGCCAATCATGTGGGTACATAATCTTGTTTTGCACAGAAAAATGAAAATATCTCAAGAGGTAATAATGTTAGGTTTAAGGAAAGCTTGATAAAAAAGGATACCGGTAGAACTTTTTGATACTCACATATAAAACAGGGTGATTCATTCGGAAAAACCGAGAATCCTAAAGTATTAATATTTTGATTCACTCTGTATCATATTTAATGCATATCAACGAAATAAATAATTTTCCAGAACGCTTTGGTCGCAACAGATCCTAATTTTTGAATTTCTCTTACATTGTACAGGATATTGAACTTGTTACTACTGTTATAGAAAATCTTATATACTCCGCAGAGCACGTCACAATCAGATATATTATTGTAATGGGAAAGTCAAGCTGATTCTAAATATGCAATAAAGTATAGGTTTTTTCTTAAAAAAAATTAATTTTGATATGGCACAGCAATAGGGACACCCTATAAGATTGTGAATAATTAAAATGTAAAGACTAATGATCGCTATTATTCCTCAAATTTTCAAATTAATATCTCAAAGGATAAAGTAGGGACTGAGCTTTATCACACTAATCAATCGCCCTGTATAAACAAATTATGTTTTTAATTTCGACTATTTGGTGATACAAGTGCATTCCGTCTAATATACACCTAATTCTCCCGAAATTATTTATGTACAACAATTCACATTTGAAATTACTTACGCAAAAGTTGCATTAACTGGTTATTAAAAGTTGAAGCCTTCCATCTACCCTCTTGCTTACTTGTTATGCTCCCCTACACTCTACTCTGTATACGTGCAAACTTTATTTTATTATATAGAAGGCAGAGAGTGAAGTTACAAAAAAAGGGAAATTTGGGGTGCTGACTAAGCAAAAATCTTTGATTCGGCAAACAAAATATGGGTCTAATGTTTCTGGATCGAGGAGGGGAATTCTTTTTACCGCAATTTTTTTGATATGAACGCAATTACTCTCAATTTAAAATAATTGATGCCATTGTTACGGAAAAGATGTCATTCTTTCTATAAAAAAGCGGAAAGTAAGTTCATTTTCCGTAATTCAATTCAGTTGAGTGTGTAATCTTGCGAAAGCTTCCTCGGGTGGACAGTAACGAAATACTTTTTGTTGTAAGCCTCAATAGTTTCAGCACATCCTAAAATAGAACATTCGCTTTGGATAGATACTATTCGAAGTTTTATTTCAATTTAACATTCACATGAAACAAGTAAATTTCAAGATCTTACATACAGATTTTGATAATTTCAAAATTGCAGATAATACAAATAAACGTTATATTTATTTTGAGGGTTATAGTTATTTACTAATTTGTTAGAAAGATTTAATTTCTGTTAGGTTTTGTTTAAAAAATATAAACACTTGCCTCTACAATGTTGATAACAAATATTTCCACAATGCTAATACCTTCCATAGAATGGAAAAATATATAAACGTACTTTTCAATATGTTCTTCAGATCCTTTTTTGGTCGCAGGTAGGAAGTTATTAAATTAGCCCATATTTATGCGCAGAATATAGAGTATTCCCGTCTTTCTAGCAGTTTATCATTGGTGGTTTTCACATTTTCCCGGTTTATGTTTTCTGGCCATCGTACTAAGCGGAATGTCGGAGAAAACTCGGAGCAACAAGTAATGGATAAGAACATTCCTCGTCTGAAAGGAGTGTTTTTGAACGAATGCTCTTAAGTTAGGCAATCATAGCCCGTAAGAGTGCAGTTAACAGAGAGGTTCAACAGGTTATTTCGATTGGATGATGCGATTTTCGACATCAGTCAACGGCAACACCAACTTGCTATGCCTGGTGGGCGCACTCAAAATTACAGAGAAAATTCCTGGTTTATTAGAAAATTCCCAGTTTTTTTCGACTCTGCGAACTTTCCGTCTTTTTCCCGATTTTCAAGGCTCCTAGACCCAGTTTACATTTGAGTTTTAGAGAAAATGGTGAACATTTATTTAACGACAATAATGAGAAGTCATATGGAGAATTTAAGATAAAGTCACAAGTTAGAGAATGTTCTAAAAAAAGGCCGATTCCATATAGTTTGGAGTTGTTATTGGGGATAAAGAGAAACAGTAAACTCATGTGTTCTTTGTAAGCTGTTAAGTTCAGTGGACGATAAAATTTGAAATGCATGACGAGAACCCACCAACAATTTTGATTATTGCTATTTATGTATGACGAATGCTGAAGTATATTTCAAAAAAGACATGCGTAAGATCGAATATCCGTCTTAAGGAGTGGAACTTGTTCACATTTTACTATATGGCTAATTATGGGCCTGTAATGAAGCTGATGGTTTAATGTAGGAACTCGATATCTTTTTGTGAATTGCGCCTGTTCATAGATTCATCAAAAGAAAGGTTGAAAGCTGTGAAAATTAATAATACAAATTTAAAACTATATATAACACTCGCGGATTCAGAAAAAGTGAAAGAAAACTATGGAAATGTGCACCTTAAACGTTACAAATAAAATAATAATAAAATTTTTTTGAGACTCCGGGATATTACTTTTTTTCGTGATTGTGGAAGAGTCGTGCAGTGAATGAACACTGCGTGAGACAAATTTAACCGAATACACAAAAAAAGTCTTTTTCTCTCCTCACATTAGAATTGGACAAATGAAGAACATTGCTATAAATAAAGAGGATGAATACTTTAAATACCTGAGACCATTATTTTCTCAGTTAAGTAACGGTATTTTTATTGGGCCACAAACTAGAAAGTTCTTGGGCGATATTAATTTTACAAAGCAGCTTGCCACGTAACAACTCAGATATCATCAGAGATTTTTGGACATGAATATGGATGCAAATTACGAATAGCTAGTTCGTGAACTTTTAGACTACTAAAAATTCTTCACCCTCACATTATCAATGAGGGCCATCCTAAACGAGAGGCCCCTGAATGTTTGTGCAGAAAAGCTAACGGTTAAAACTGCGATGAGGATGCAATCACAAGGACTCTGGAGATCAGCAAAAACGTCATCGTCATCGTTCCAACTGCTACAATTTCAGAAACAAATTTAAAGGCACCGCGAAGATGTCTCTCTTAAAGTCCTAAGTCCAAAATAGCCCATTTGGTACACAGATACAACTGGGGGCAGCTTTTCGTAGTGACGGGTTGGGAATGGTGGAAACTCAAAGGCTCGACTCCCTGGCAACATTCTGTCAAGCAGGATACATAATCAACCAAAAACACAGAAACAAATACATCCATATGACAGGTCTCGAGTCACTCCAAACAGTGTCGACGAATAACTATGCCAACCTAGCGTGGGGTACCGGTGCCTCAATTAGCCTAATCGATGGTTTCACAAGAAGTCTAGTAAACAGAAGAGCTGGATACCGCTTTATGAACAAGTGGCTTCAAGTCATCGGTATGCGACTCACAGATTTTTTTTTCATAGCGTCTACCAAGGTACTGGTGAACAAACTCATCCAACTGAAGAGAAATCGATTAAGGCTAATCATTGGTTTGATTACTAGCAACTGGTATACGGCAAAGCAATTCAAGACGATGAATATAACGAAATATGCTCTATATCCATTATGTAAAGGCGAGAAGGGAACTCTGCTCAATGTATTGTTCAATTAAGGAGGTCACTGATTATCTTAATTGATTTGATAAATTGTTCCGTGTTTCTTAAAGTTTTAATTTTTTTTCTATTAATTTTGTTCTTAAGTTGTTTATAACTTACATCATATTTTTTGTTGTATTAGTGATTTTTGAGGTATCGTCTTCAGAGACTAAGTTCACGTTCTGTCTCTGAAGACGGTAACTTGGATATTGAAACTAGCGTCAGATAGTATAATTGTGAGTATAGGTATAGTGGTAGTGTAAATAGTGTGTTAAGTATTATACTTCTGCTGATTTTAGCACCTGAAAAATTTTCTATCAAACACGTATGTCGGTATTTTTCACATATCCTTTCTCCGGATACTCATATTGAAAGATGATATTACCATCATCGCCAAAATATGTTCTTTTCATATCTTTTCTCGAGATAAACATTTCTGCTGAGATATCTCTCATCCAAAGTATTTTTCACTCTTGTAAAATTATTTGGAGTGCACATTTCTTTATAAAGGGATGTGGACTGGACTGACACTTCGGTATCAAAAACATTTTATCTTCTTCAATTCGAATCGAGGTTAAGGCTATGAAATTACAATTGCTGTCTTCTGTTGGCTTAACTTGAAAACTTCAATTTAGACATTCCAATTCCTTATATATCACTTAAATGTCCTTTTATAAACGATTTACTTTTCTTTTGATAGTAAATGCAAAAATAGAATTCAGTGTGTCTGAAATAAGAGTTTCTTTTTATTATACTAACATACTTCATCACAAAATATTAATAAAAGCTTATAAGTAGCTATAAATTATATAGCTACGACAAGCAATCACTAAAAACGATGTTACAGCAACTCTCAGCTCAGAGCAATTTGATTTATTTAAGAAATTAATTTCTTTATATGTAGAGGACTGATCCATTTATTACGTCTTTGACTCACCATAACAAAATAGCAAAGGTAATATTTTTATTTTCCAATAATTCGAAGCCTGCCTGAGTTATTGTGATTATTGCAATCTGTGTGCGTTTACGTCATATGTTACAATGTGACATGATTAACAATTGTTCCAATTTTAAAATCGGTCAGGATTGGAGTAAAGGGATCAACCCTCGTATATTGCAAAGTAATTTCAAAACGTGAATCTTCTGACTATCCATAAGCCTAATTTTTTCTAAACAATGAACAAAAAGCTTCGAAGCATGAGTTTATCTCCCAATAGACTCCCCTAGCACGGTGTCTCTTATTAAGAGAACGTATTTCAAATATTGAACGTACATCAATGTTAGAAATGCCCCCCGAGATTGAATTATTTCAGTTTATATGTCTAAACGAGTACAGCGTTAGAAATTCGCCGTGAAATCTATCTCAAAATGTCCTGCACGTTTTTACTGGTACAATGCTGCATGACTACTGCTTGATTGAAATGCAAAACAACGCCAGCATTCAAAATAGACTGTGGACGCTTTCCCGACGATATAAACTTGGATTTCGTGTAAAAAATAGGAGATTTCTGGGTAATTCTACTGAATTGAAGCATTAAAGATCACGTAGTTATTAATTTTGAGAATACTTACTCTCCATTACACAGTATCGTTTTTGGAGATCAATATATTTTTCAATCCAACATGTGGACTATTTTTTTTGAACTCTAAACTAAAACGTGCCTTGAAGTGGAATTATCTGATTTTTCGTGAAGGAGGTACTTTATACAATACTCATATTTTAAAAAAATATGTTAAAAGGAAAATCGATTCACCGTAGGAGTTATCCCTACAAAGACAGAGTGAAATTATGTACCGATGACCAGGATCGTCTTTCCTAATGTTTCTTTTTTTGGTGATGCCTTTTCTACATTATTTTCCTCTGCAGTTTTTATAAACCAATCATTTTCCTGGAATTAATTGAAAGTGTAATTAATTGATTATCCTGTTAGATAAAAAAATTCTAGCTTCAATCTAAAGCCGAATAGCACAGTTTGAAAAATAAATTGGTGCTGCTTGTAGACGGTTGTTGACCATTTTGTGTTACTCGATACAAAATTTTGAATTTTATAGGTATCAGACTGACAATTCATTTCTGGTATGCAAGTGTAGGTTCACAAAATGGCTGCGGTTGGCTTGAACAAGATACATGAGAGGAACTTCAGCATATACTCTGGATTGCCATCCACCATGGCGCTTCAGAGTCACCATGGCGTTTTCGAGCCGGAAGATCACCAGTTTTGTTGGCGACAATTGTTGTTGATGTTCTTTTGTACGAGCATCCTGTGCAAGTTTCTTTCTGGGTTAGGTAGCTAGAAAAAGTTAGAGATGTCTTGGACCAATCTGCCAAATTTATCGATGCCTTCAAATCGTTTTGTGCATTTTCCTTTTTGATAGTTGAATTTTTTATCTTTGTTAGTCATTCAAGTAGGCCTTAGATTGTATATTTTTTACAAATCATATAAGAATTGTTGGTAACAACAAATTATCGAAGTTATTTTGTTTTAGTTAAAGACACATCGACAATTAATACTGATTAATATTAATATCAATACCTTTGAAAGTTCAAAGTTTACCTTTCCGTATACATCCAGAAATTCCAAAAATAAAAGCAGTCTAAAAATATAAATTTCAGTTGGAAGTCATGTTTAAAAAACTTTATTAACAAATAGAATTCATTATATAGAAATATATCAATGTTGTCCCTGGTTAGGACGTTGGATTTTTTTGCGATGTAATTAACTGATTCTTTCCTGAACAAAACTCTCAATTTGCAATAAGTAGCAATGTTGAAAACATGTTTTGCTAGTAGCGTTCCACGGAGCTCAGAATGTGTGGAACACGGAGTTCTGGATTTTAATTTGGTACAGAGCACACCAAGATAAGTTATTAACAAATTCTCAGGAAAGGATTTCAGTTTGTTTTTCAATACATGGATTGTACATAGGCATGTTCTTAATCCTAACTAAGATGGCAATAAATTTCCATTGATATGTGTGACTCTTTCTACAATTTCAGGGAAAGGTAGGTTCTTGAACATATTAAAAAGTGGTACATATTACGGCTTTATGAATGCCCAACATTGCGACAAAGCTGGAACCAACACTTGTGGTACAACTACATACAATTCTTGTCTCCTTGCGCGTGAATGATACGTGTTTTGTATGAAAAACCAAAGTTGCCAATATCATTCAAATTATTTTAAAAGAGTTTATATATGCGTTATCCTGTTCATCACTTTAGTCGTAATCGTTGTGCCCCAAGTAGATTTTAGTTCGTTAGTTTTTGATCTCTAAAACTCTGCTTGTTAAACACATCAGCCTTGGAACCCATTTTGGAAGGATCCTTTCAGGAATGCTTCCAACGCGCAACGATGGATTTAATGTTAGTATAATTGGAATACTTTGGAGAATATTAATTTGATAGTTATATATTTTGATGAACTAATTTCCTCATCATACCTCTAAGTCTCCCATTCCCCTTACATGTATTGAATTACCTTTTATGATTACTTATGTTGTGTTCCTATTTAGCTGTAAAATATACTTCCACTAAATATTATCATAAGATACTTTTGGTATAAAGTCCATAAACTTACCTTTAATCTGCTTATTTTTCAATTTAAAAATATTTTTTAGTATCAATTAGGTTACTTTCAGTATTAAGCTGGAGGGAATTTTGAGCATGTGTTGCATTAAAGTTGTATTGGAAAACTTCCTCGTCTTTTTAGTGTAAGAAAAGAAATAAGTGAACTATTTTTTAATTATGAACATTTGGGAGAGACTGTGACCCCACTATTAATTAGAGAAATGATCAAACCTCTTTTTCCGCAGAACATAAAATTTGATATATTGAGGATACCTATTAGATTAGGCAGCTTTTTTATTAAGTTACAGAAATTATTCCAGTTGAATGTATATTACAGCTCAATCACTGCATTTTAACGTTTTTGCCCATCTGTATGAATTTTTTACGTTTGAATCGTACGCTCCGTGACTCCTTAATGTGAAGACTAGCGGACAGTTTTACAAATTATGACCTTATCACGCTTAGTGGGTTTTTCGTTCTTCTTTTTGTTGAAGTTTACTTCAAAGGGACATTTGCAGACATATACCTCGTAAATTTGATTTCCAGATACAAATTAAAATGAATTCTTTATCGAGTCGAGAGCTTATTGAAGCGTGCTTACAATAGAATCCAGATTTCGAGAGAGTCGCGTTTCAGTATCAAAATAGATGGGGTCTAGCAACGAGTGGTGATTAAATACTTGCGTTTAAAATCACAAAAATTTAGTGACTACATTAGGGGAATCTACTGTATTGTATCGTGAGTTTAAATGTTGTAGATAGTTATGTACACACTAATATACAAGATATCGTGCAATAAGATGGTGTGACTCACTATCAAACAAATAATCCATAACACCCTGAGGTACATGATATAAGTGAACATGAAAGTTTTCTGAATGATGGTTACCACGATATTAACAGATGAGTTCAAATAAATTCTAAAAGACATTTGCTGTTGTCTTTTAAACAAGATGAAGAAAATTTTCTTGTAACTCATGAGTTCCTTCATCAGGGGAGGTCGTACTACTTGTATTTTGGGATAATGAAGGCATAATTACAGTAATTACTTAGAATTAGATCAGTATCCGTCTTATGTTTTTTTATGTTTTATGTTTTTATGTTATCTTCATACGGGACTCATTAGACAATCGACGCAAAAAATGATATCCTTGCAAATTTCATAATACAAGGGTTGAAGCAAGAGAAAGTATTGTACTAACTCTAAATGAATGTGAAGACTGTAAAAATAAAGATACGAGGATGATCTCAGAAGTACGAGTACCTGGCGATAGTTGCATATGTTTCAAGTTTGAAAACACCACGTTGTTTAGTGTTTGCTTGTCAGCCATCGATTTGGAACATATTCGGTGAATTTGTAAACACGGAAAAAATTGGTCATCATCATGTGATACAATACTTTTATTTCGAAGGCCTTATTCCAAACAATATAAAAGCTAAACTGGATCCTACTCTGGGTGAGACTGCTGCTTCATTATCAACAGTAAACTATTGGGTAACAGAGTTTAAACGAGGTCGTACGACCTGCGAAGACCAGCCTCACAGTGGTCGACCAAATGAAGTGTCGACTCCAGAAATGTTTAAAAAAAAATCTTCAAAGCGCTACTGGTTGATCGTTGACTGAAAGTACACGAGCTAGCAGACATAGTAGATATTTCAAAAAGTGCGGTACATCGCATATTAACTGAAAATTTGAACATGAGAAAGGTGTGCGCAAGATGGATGCTGCGTTTATTAAAAATGGAACATAAACATCGGCGGGAAGATGTTTTCTTCGAGTGTTTGGCAGTATTTCACAGAAATAAAGTTTTGCACCGTTTCATAACCATGAAACATAGGTCCATCACTTCACATCCGAAATAAAAGAACAATCAAAACAATGCTCTTAGAAGGGAGAAACGGCTCGAAAGAGGAAAAATACCGTTCCATATGGAGACAAGGTCATGGCGTTGGTTTTTTTGGGATGCGTGTGAGATAAGTTTCATTAACTATCTTGAAAAAAGAAAAACAATTATTGTAACGTTTGAGCGAAGAAATCAATCAAAAACAGTTGCATTTAGCTAATAAGAGAGTGTTGTTTCATCAAGACAATGCACCAGCTCACACATCCGTTATGACAATGGTCAAAATTAATGAATGAAGGGTCTGAATTGCTACCTCGTGCACCCTATTCCACAGATATATCCCCTTCAGATCCTATCAGTGGTAGAAGAATTTCCAAAGTTGGGGTTATGTTAGCAGTTAATGGCTATTTTAAGTAGTTTGTCGATTCTTATTATAAAAAGGATATCTAACTTATTCAACATCGCTGGAAAAAGTGTATGGACCTAAAGGGACATTACTTTTAAAAATACATATATTTTTTCCCCAATTTTTTGTTTTCTTTGTGGTGCCAGGTACTTCGGGGACCATCCTCGTATAATCACAAAATTTATAACAGTGCGATAATTCTGAACCAGAATTTATATTGATTTAAAAACAAACAAAATAATTAGCCAACCAAGAAATTATTTGAGGTCTTTTTCAAACATGGTATCTGTTTTAGTAATTTATGTTAATAAATTTTTTTACCAATCGCTTTTGAACAAATGTTTGCTGTGATATTAATTCAGAACAGCAATGGGCAGATTTTGAAATTCCAACAAACACGCTTCTGCGTCTACAATCTACATGCTTCTTGAGAACCAACTCAAATTTCATTAGTGAACCGAAAGGAAATATTGTTTTTCTCTTAGAAGCGGCGGAGTTTTATGTTGATTTAGAGGCATAAATATGTCGAATGTGGCTCTAGAGACATGAATAAGAAGAAAAGTTTCTAAATTATCATAATTTTTTTTGAAGTTACATCGGCAAAAACAAACATTATTAACGAGAGGAAAAATAGAAAGGATCATTTAATATATGATTTGTCGATTCTACGGAAAAAACAAAAATATTTAAGTCTGTGAATTCTACAAGGCAATAAGGGAATTTTTGTTAAACAGAATAAAATTTAAAGAATAATGAAAGAGTGTCGATCGGTGGGGTTACACAAAATCAACTACATTGAATCGAAACAATTAAAACTTTCAAAGATACTACTTAGAACTCATCACCTCTCGTATAAATTTCTCTTACAACAATATGCATTTGAGAAAAACATCTCATCAACCAGTACAATCTAACTACATATTCAGAGATTCATAGTTTAACTCAGAAAACCTCTTCATATGTGTCGCATGTAAAAAATTGAAATGGCACATACGTGTTCGATATATACAGGGTGTTCCTTGATGCAAACAATTCGGTAGCGTGTAGATGGCGTAAAAATTATGCTGTAAGTTGAAAAAACTTTCTCATACGATCCCTCGTTTCTGAGTCTTCAATGTTGCGAAATCACAACATATATTTACGCATATTTTCTAAATTATACATTATGAATTTTTAGTGGATGATCATGTATGTCTATATAATTCTAAACTACCATCTGAAGAATTTTTTTAACATGATAAAATTGATGGTTTAGCAGATATGTAGATTTTTAGATCATTGTACATACCAAGGAAACCATTCGCCATAAAGAGACAATCTGGAAAAAATTATCATAAATTATAATTATTTATTGAACAGGGTATTAAAACACAATCAAACATTTCTTGGAGAACTGATGAATAAATAAATAAATAGAGATAAAAGAGATTAATGATTAATTTTAATCTAGTAGGCTACTGTCAAATGAATATTCAAATAAAAACTGCAACAACCCGAATGGTTAGCGATACTTGAAATTTCTCCAAAATGATTTCCCACACATGTTATGTGATATTCCTGTTAACATTCGTAGAAAGATGTGGGTGATGCACGGTGTCCCTCCCCAAATCCTAAATATTCTTTATAACATTTTTCCCAATAAGTGGATTGGTCGGGGAGGTCCATGTATGGCCACCACGTTTCCCTGACTATAATACACTGGATACATTTTTTTGGGGATATCTTAAAAGCGTGGTACACATATGCAACAATGGTAAACCCAATGAACAAAATTATCAATAGAATAAACTTCTAATGTGACGCTTCAAGGCAGAATTTTGGAATGCTCTTCCAAGTATAAAGAAATATCCTCCGTAGACTCCGGAAGTGTGTAAAGGTGCTCACTTGGAATATTCATTATAGTTTTTTTTGGTTTTATTTGATGAGTTATAGGCTTACCAACTAAATTTTTCTACATTTTAATTTCTTCCTTATGTAAGTAACACGATGTTCTACAGTATGCAGTTCAATTAGAAATGTTTGATTGTATTTTAATACCTCCTGTAAGTATTTTTAATGTTAATTACAATTTACAAATTACAAATTTTTTTTAGAATGTCTCTTTATGACGAACGGTTTCCTTGGCATGTACAACGATCTAAAAATTTACATATCTCCCGAACCATAAATCTTATCGAATTAAACAAAGAGTACCTTTCTGTTACATTGTTACACTGATGTGGATAAGTCAAAATTGACGTGAACTCATTCAGAATGTGTTGTCATATGAGTGCTACTGGTAAACCAGCGTTTGTTCGAAAAAAAATCAGGTAAACGAGTCACAGAAGACAAATCCTTCTCCACCACGACAATGCAAGTTCTCACACATAAATTCGAATAAAAACGTTTTTGAACAGTCAATACATCGATTTTATGCATCATCCGCCATACAGTACTTGTTTGGCACTTAATGATTTCTTCTTATTCACGCAGATCAAAAATAGGGCCAACGTTTTTCTACACTTGAAGAAAAGAAATCATATATTTTGGAGATACCCCAATTGGAATAAATTGGAAAAAATGCTTCGGCAATTGGTTCAAACGCTTGAAGAAATGTGTATGGAAAATATTTTGGAGATCAATAAAATCATATTCAATAATAAATATTTGTTTCTATTTATCTACTACAAAAGTTAATTAGCAACCCGTATGGGTCTACAAAACAGAGTGGAGTGGAGTAATAGAATGAAGAAATACGGCAGATAAACAGACAGACAAATATAATGAAAATATCAAATAAACCAAATAAAACAATTGTGCAAATACAAGAACTGGAAAAGAAGAGTGTTAACAAACTAAAGTACCTAGGGAGAATAGTAAGACCTGATGGAAGAATCGCCGAATGACGAATAAGGCAATATCCACATATGTAGATCTCTTCAGAGTATTTTTTAACAAAAAAATTATAACAAAACGTACAAAAACGAGAATCTATAAATTATACTACCGCCAATGCTGATCTATAGTTGCTAATTCTGGGTGCTAACCGATAAATTAAAGCAGAAAATATTACGCGAAAAGTACTGAGACAAATAGAAGTGATGGAGAAACTAGGCAAAATAAATAATGAAACAATTAGACACGAATTAATTGATACAGGAAACCAACAAAAGGAAGGAAAAAGGTAGACCCAGAAGAAAATTGAATGCAGAAATAGCAAATAACCTGGAAAAGAGAGGACTAAACTGCAGACAGGCTAAACAGGAAGCAAATGATAGAATCAAATGAAGAAGGTTGCGGGTAAGTATTTCTTGAAATAAATTGTTTACGTAATGTGATATAACAAGTAAATTTCATTATATTGTGGTATTTGAGAGGTTCCTATAATTCTGTTTGACATTCATCTTAAACAGACATTTCTGAAATAATTTGGCTGTGGACATCATCATGTGCCACAGGTTCAACAGTAAATACCGCTATCTATGCAGGAGCCATTATTCTCTTTATCTGCCAATGAATGTTCTAAAAAACCTTCCGCAATCCTACTAGAACGATATCTTACACAGTAAAGTTAGATCAAGTCTTGAATCAGCTAGTAACTTGACATCAGTTCGGCAGAAATAATAACAAGTATATGTTTATAAGCAAATTCTCGACGAGTTATTGATAGTCAAAATCGAGAAACAATTGCTAATGTGTAACAGGAACCTAATGAAGGTCTCACAAAACTTCATTATCGCATAATGTACGGCATAAGCGACAGGTTACGAAAGTACAATTTAAATTTACAATATTCAATTGTAGAACAATGCTTCCCGTTTTTCTATCCTTGAGAACCTATCATAGAAGAAAAAATAATTTTGGTTAGGTTAGGTTCTCCTTTTTAAAATATCTGTTAAATACATTTTTAACTTGTTAAAGAATATATTTCGGTATTTCCTAAAATAAGGAAAAAAAGTTTTCCGAGCTACACGTCACACAACCAGGTATAAGTTTAAATATAAAATCGATAATAAAAACCATAATATATTAAGTTTAGGTAGTAGGTACTTAGTTCTCTCCGATTTTTAACATTGTAAGGACATACCTCTGAAACTTTAGTAAAACTGAAATAATCTTCCAATTGATAACGTATTTAGTTTTTTCCATAAATACACCGTTACCAAATCCTTAATCCCAACAACTTGTCTTCACTTTATAAGATAGCGATTTGGAATGGAATATTATAAAAAAACCCTATTTTACTCTGATCAATCACATAATGACAACATGTAAACATTTTAATATCTAGTAAGTGATTATAAAGCGTTGATGTTCGGGTAAATTCCATCCGAGTCTGGCTGAATACTTACTCTCTACGCGCACTAGAAGCTCCGTCTTGTACTTACTTAATTATCAAAATGTATTATTAATACACGAGACAAAATAATTTTTAACATAAGAATAAAACGACTGACAAGACATTGATGTCACTGATCTAAAAGTATATATATCTTTTAAAACCTCATGCTTCTAAAGCAATAACTATTTCTAGCAAATAGCAACTTGCTTAGTAGTATTAAGTTGACCACTATACCATCGGCTATGGTACATTGATAATCAGGCTTTATTACTTTATTGACGCTATGTGCTAGGTAAACCACTTACTATGATCACATTTAGTCAGCTAGTTACGGGGCCACCTTTTCATGAAGGTTACAGTAAAACTAAACACATACCCAGAAATTTAGTGTTATATTTATATTTTTGTAATACTATATATTCTTTAAAATTCATTGTGAATTTAGTCTTGTCTTTACTTTGGTCTAGAATTTGTACTTGATAAAATATTTCGATATTTAAAATATTTTTAAAAGCCAAACTCTATTCTCATAAGTATTAACTGGCGCTGTCAGTAGAATACGCGTGACTATTTGGAAAAGAAAAGTTGTGTTTCTTTTATTTGCTTTTGTTCGGATAATAGACTTGTCGATTCTAAGGCGTAACAGATATTTCAACCATATAAGCCACCAGACTCGGGGAAAAAGCACTAGTTTAGCATCAAGGTAAATGTAAATTTTCTTTTAACTTTTCTTATTAATCGTCATTTTGAGGAAAACCGGAAAGATAGTTCTAAAACATTGAATTCAACAAATTGTGGATAAAACCAAAGGCAAGACTAACTACGCATGAAATTTTAATGAATATATAAGGTTCAAAAGTATTGAAATAATAGTACGGGAGGCAGCGGCTTTTTTTTCAAGGAATTTTATCCCGATTGAATTTAATACGGTGCACTGTAGACACAAAGTTTTCTAAGGTTATCCCAGTTGAAATTGTTATCAAACAACCGTCATTCGTGCCACAGACGTCATGCATCTGTTGAGTGTATTAACTTGTTTAAAAATATGAATTTCAAATTATCTTATCCCACCTTAAATTTGTATTGTACACATGACTTCATACATATATAGAACATATGTATATTGAAATATGATCAACAACACCAACAATTAATTGCCTATCTAATGGGGGAAAACTGCTAATAGACTGACTGACAGTTGGTTTCGTCATTTGGAGTGTGACTTCAACATACAGTATTAAACTCAGTCGGGTTAAAATTCCTTAGAAATAGCTGCTGCATTCCAAACTAGAACACTATGTGTTATTTTGATACTTTTGACAGAATAAGTTTTATATTACTGTTGCTTTCATAATAAAGTGGCCTCGTAACTATCAATTCTTTTTGTATTCAGTCCAAATAGATCGGTACGCTCGCTGGTGAAAGAGATAAAAATTGTAAATCGTTCTTTCAATTTACTGGTACACTCATTTATTTGGAAAGTTTTTCGAAATTCAAATAAGGCCGATACACTTCCTTTAAGATTATGTGATACACAGCATATTCTCTTAAAAGCGTTCCTATACAAACCACAACAACCAAAGCGAGTAAAGCCAACAAAGAGGATCAGAACGTTGTGAAAGGGTAATAAGAAACTGCACTTAACCCATTTTCCACGATTTTCTCCGTGCACCTAATGGTTTTCCGATAACTTTCCGTCGAGGTCAAAGCTATTAGCCGATAGTCTTTTGTCTTGTGATTCCGACAGATCTCCTCAATCATCTAGATAGTCGGGATTTTCGTATAGAACGCAAAAGGAATCCAAAATGCATTTAGAGTTCATATGCGTACATATAAAATTGTAATAGATAACATATACGGTATGGAACAGCCAAATGGAATAAATTCGTTAAAAATAAACAAGGTCGTAATAGGAAAATACAATTTGTACTTTTGTTTTCGCCTTTTTTTGAAAAAAATTATACAGGGTGTATCATGAGAGCAATACCAACGTTCTTATTTTATATGCAACCTCTTGAGTTTTCTGGAGAATCCCAAAAATAAATAATATACAAGGGGTTGTATTTTAAATAAGATAGTTGGTATTATCCGCTGTCACATGACACACGTGTCACATGACATAATTTTTTAATGCGCATTTAAAAATACAAACTGACGTATCCAAACGATTTTCCCAGCACGCCCTCATTTATATCATAAGAATATATTATCAAAATAATGAAACATCATATAAAATGAATGAAAAAAACCTCAGAGAAAACATTTGATGGTGGCATGATGCTAATCAAGGATCAAAAAATTGAAATGTTATGAAAGTAATGGATAAATTAATTATTAGCTAAATAAACAATAAGTATAACGGGACAAGAAACTAGTTGATCTTTCCTTAATTCTACACTATTTTCACTTACCCTTATCTAACGCCTCTGGTTGTAACTAGTGGCGTTTATACAAGAAGCAAGAGGAGCGTATCTTACCTATACTTCACGAAAAATTGGACCAGAAAATTTCAAATAGTTTATTTGTACAAACACAGATTTTAACTGAATCTATTCATCTGTGACATATCTGAAAGGTACGCACGCTCATAAGGCACCATTAATAAAGTGTTTTTAATAAAGTTAGTGCCGTCTTTTGATAAAGGAAGGCATTACTTTCATTAAAATGGGTTTAAATGGTTTTTTTGTCGATAGCTAGTTGAGTTTTACGTTATTAATACCATCTAGGTGTCGAATGCAACGAATTTCCGATAACTCTATTTTTGAAGTCGACTTTATTCAAAATAAAAGCAAGTAAAGTCGGCCTCAATAAAATCTAATAATTTCCTAAGTTAAAAATCAGTTTGAACTCAGGAAATCGTCACGTCATTCGCTATTTCATTTCTCATTAGTTGGTATTTATGACTAGGTTTATATTTCCACCGTTATTTTGGAGTTCGCGGTCATGATTCAATGTCTAATTAACATAAACTGGTAGAATGTGTGAAACATCGGGTTCTCCACTTTATTTTGATTTCGATTTTAATATGGACCACATTGAAGTGTATTTAGCTCTCGTGAGTAGTCCTTCTATTATAGACTTTTTTTATGTTTTCGTGGATAGATGATGTTGATTTTAGGTCTCTCTCAATAAATAATGTATGTTTTCATATAAAATATTGTAGAAGTTTCGACCTAATTTAGGTCTATATCAAGATATAACCGCTTATTAAAAACTTATATCATTAGGTCATCTGTTTTAACCATGGAATTCTCAATCTCAATTCAAATTATTCACAGTTACATAGGAATTTATAAAAATTCATAGTTACATAGGAATTTATAAAACAGAATAATAAATTGTCTTCAAATTTCTTTCTTATCATTGATGGACACTAAAAAATCTTGTCATTGACTTTGTTCCAAGGATCTCTCCATTCTTTACCATATCTTCATTTTTTCATCGTATTGATGACTGTTAATTATCATATTAATCCTCATATAATATTACTTTTAAATATATACTATATCTTTTTGGCGTTTTGAGTTTTATTTTAATAAATTATTTCGATAGTGTATTTTGACTTATTCTAATATCATATTAGATAATTGAATATTAAATATATTATACATTAATCAAACAACGCCGGTCGAGTTTTTTGTTAGATATTTTTCCTATTTCATTGATATCTAAAAGAAATGAATTTGTCTATTTCACATTTCAGTTCGATTCTACTTAAATAGGACGATATTTCTTTTATGCTCGCAGTTGAGCCTAACACATCTTTTTATTTGGCGATTTAATTAATTTCTTTGAATTATCCATGTTCATGTTGTTTTTACAATATTTTTAATCTGTATTTCGAATAAATTGTTCTTTTGAAATGTATCTATTAATTTGTTGAATCTGAAATAAAATTTTTCTTAAATTTTCGAATCAACTAAAATGGCACGACTAAGTTTTAGAATAGAATTATATATGGTATGAAAATATTTTTTTACACCAATTGACGGATAGAAAAGTTCTGTGAAATTTTAGAGTAATGTTACCTTATTACCTTAATAATCTCTCAGAATCGTTTTATCGCCTTCTCCTTATCATTACTCAATCTCATGCAAAGAAATTAGTTTTTCGAAGTTTTGGGTCCTACTTTGAAACCCTATAACTCCTCAGGGTATAGATTTCAGTATTGATTCTTTGCGGGACACCCCCTATTTACTCAATTAGCTATCTCACTACTTTTTCCTTGATAAGTCAGCATTGGACGAAAGAACGTAACAGATTACTTACATGTTGACACTGTTGCCAAAATGTTGGTCGTAGAATTAAAATTTTAACATTTGACATGTTACAAAAACATTTTGAAAGCAACTGAGCTCAACTCAAACAGAAGAAGTTTTTGTTATTTTATTGTTTAACTTAAAGTGAAGAGGTTTCTGATTATTTTTTTTTCAGTTAAAAAAGTAGTATTTGGGCCATTCATTAGTATTTAAAAAGAATTCAAATATGTCAAAATACCTACCAAATACTGATTTGGCATTCGTTTTTGTTTCACTATAATTTAACAAGATAATAATACAAAAATCTTGGTTTTACCTGTCGTACCGTATTAATAATGAGACAGAATATTCACTAATGTAGGGTATCCGGCCTTTCTACCCAAATGTCCGGCGAAACTGTCTGGTCTATCCGGCTATTAGATTTGGCGAACTGGCAACACTATTAACAGTAAATGATGGTCACAGACGTTCAGTATCATGGCCATTTTCATAAGCAGAGAATCATTCAACGGAATGAAGCACATAACTTCCTAGGTTTAATTTTTTTCCAATTAAAAATAACGTTCAATTAACAATTCGTTTTCTCCATAATTATCCAGTTTTATTTTTAAAAGTATCATAACATGACATCATAAACTTGGGACTTCTTATCAGATCTCAATAAATGCACGTTAAATAGATTTATGGTTGCACTGAGGAATTGATTACCGAAATAAATGCCTTTTTTAAGGTTTTTTAAGATAATTTGTTTCTCAAGAAATATTTAAAAAGTATTGTAATGATTAATTCGTTCTTGAAAGATACAATTTTTATGAATAAAATAGAAAATTTTACATAAAGAAACAATAAAGGAATATGAGAATATTTCAGAAGTGATTGATTAAAATCATTTCTAAAAACAATCAAAACCCATATTTCGTTTCAACTTTCCTCATTTTTCAGAGAATCCATAACGCTAAACTTTTTTTGCAATTCATTTCTTTAAGTAGAGATGGATTTCGCATTTTCTTATAAGGCAGATTACATCGACCCATTCTCTTTTCCGTAGTTGCCACGATTGAAAATTGGTGATTTTCGTGCCAACAATACACAGCATCAATCATTGATAATGGTCATATATTTTCCATCCATTCTCCGTTAATACGTTACGGACACATTAATGGAAAATATGATAGTCGATTACACTAGAAACAATTCATTTTGATTACTAGCTTTTGTATCAATCTCGGTTATAGGTATAATATGTACCGGCTTTTTCATTACAATGTTATCCTAGTAGATACCAAGATTATTTCACCTCAAAATGATACAAAGAATTTTTCATGGAAAAGTTCTACGAATTCAACTAATTTTACTTAAAATTATTTCATATGTTGGGCAATACATGAATGCAAGTCGTTTTTTCGAATTTGTTGTAGTTATTTTCCATTTTATCTTAAATATATACGCACTAAACACATTTAACATTCAAGAGAATTACCAAACAAACATACAGTGTGGAACAGCCAAATGGAATAAATTCATTAAATAAATAAATGCGAACGTGTCAATAAAATCGCTTGGACATGTCGATTTGTATTTTTAAAGGCACATTCTTCCCAAATAAAAATTATAAAGGGTGTGTAACGATGTTTTAGTTTAAAAAGAAAACAGTGCTTCTTGCAACGCTTTGGGCCATTTCACACAAAAAGAATCCAAATCCATCAGAATCACTCCGAATCAAGTTGAATCTGATTGACCAAGATTCGGCTTCGAGCGCTCCGTTTAAATGTGAAGGGACTCTTTTCCCGCCTTCAGACCGGACGAATCTGGTTCAATCAGGTTTGATTCGAGGTCGCACTTGATTCAACCTGTCAGATTCCTCGTCCGGTCAGTCTTGAATCAACAACCATACGAGATGGACGTGGAGTTATTAATTTTAAAAGTTAAAGAAAATAGTGCGATTTATGACGCCAGTGATAAAAATCACAGCAACAGAAATCTCATATCTTCTGTGTGGATGAAAATTGGCGAAGAATTAAACATTCCAGGTAAGAATTATATTGTACTCATGATGATGAGGATCAGATGAAAGGATTTTTATAGATTCAGGTTGATTCGGCTGGTGTGAAAGAATCGAGATTACGAATCAGATTCAACTTGATTCAGAGTGATCCAGATTGATTCGGATTCGTTTAGTGTGAAAGGGGCCTTTGGGTATTCCAAAACATTACCACCGATCGAACTTCGTAAGCGGCTAGAGAAATTATGAAAGCTCGAACCATTGCTACCATGCTACTGACACGAGGCGTAATATGTCCGGATTGCATATTTTTGATACTTCACATACAGTACATATTTTCCAATTCCAAAAGAATACTTTTCCATTTAAATTTATCGAAATCATATTATTTGCAAGAAGAAATCGGTCATCGTAAATTTTAAAATTCTATCAGTTTATGAAAGTACGATCTCAAATATCGAAGATCTTAATCTAATTGTGAATAACTTGCAAGAATATGATTGAACGGAATGAAATTTAAAATCATCTCCTCGATTACACGCCTCTTTACGCTTTGCACATTTTAACATTATAAATATAAAAAGAAAAGTTATATAAACCGCAGATTTATGATCTAGGTGCAGTAACGTATTTTGAAATTTGAGGAAATACTGTAAATATGTCGAGTTAAAATGAACAACGATAAATATATGCAGCAAATGCTACAAAAGGTACCTGAAGAGAAACTTCTGATAATATAAAGAAGCAACCAAAAGATCTTTAATAACATTTGATAATAAGTTTATGGATAATTTGTTATTGAGAAAATCTAATAAAGTTATATAGTACAAGTAGTCAAGAGTAAATATACAGGGTTTTGTTTTTTATTATTATTTTCATGTCATCTACTCCCGAGTTTTTTGCATTAAGTCCAGGAACACTCTGTATAATTTACGTTATTTACGTAACTAGTTATGGAAAGAGCGATATTTTTCAACAAGTGCCGAAACCAGCGCCTGCCAGTTTTGCAAATTACAGGAGTTGAACAATATCGCTCTTTTCATAACATATTTACGTAAGTAATTACATGAAATGTCTTCAGATAGAAAATCAGACATTCGTATTTGATGAAGGCACCTTTTTTAAAATTACATTTCTAGAAGGCAACACACACGTTATTTGCGTTATTTGTCGTCACTGCTCCGGCTGTGAACACGACACATTTTTTGTGTGATATAATGAAAAATGTGGCATACAACCTGTGGGCATAAATACCATGGGAAAATCACCAGCAAAGATTGCTCAGTACCTGGATCTATCTAATGCTAAAAGATTCACAGGAGATTGTTTTAGACGTAAAGTTTTTACATAACTGATATATGAAGGTTATGGAAAATGTAATGTCAAGGAGTGTCTTAAAGTCTCACATTTGATAGCGAAATTAGATAAAAAAAAATAAGTGAGAGTTAGTTATGTGAAAAGGAGAGAAATAGAAATAATCAAAAGAAGAACACGTGAGAAAACTTATCAGAACAAATAGATAAAGTCAGATAATAGATGAACAAATTATAAGAAAAACCAGCAACTGAAATCAACGTTATCTCTAATCCAATATAATGTTTGAAGTTTCCCACTCAGTTACTGGTTGCTGGAGTAATAACCAGTAAGTAATAATAATAATTAATTACTTTTTTTAAAAAGACGAAGGGATTTTTTGCATATGACACTTGTAAAGGGTTTAGATAGATCGGAAAAAGAAATCTGTCGCGCTTTACAGCAGGAGGTCAGATATTTCTATACTTTTGGAGAAGGTCAACAAGATTGACACTAGCAATATTTCCAAGAGTGACTACAAATTCACGAATAACGTATGTGTTGCTTTCTAGAAATGTAATTTCAAAAAAGATGCCTCCATCAAATACATCCCCTTCTCGTAGGAACGTCAGTTCAGCCTATCTGTGGGCTTCCCCAATCCCTATTATCATTGAGAAGAACAGATTTATTTAATAAGAAATAACAAATATATCATGAACTAAGTCGTACATTTGCAAATAGAAATATTTCGTGTCCTCTTTTATAAATCTTTCTACATACTCCTTCGTCAAAATCTCCGATTTATTTACATGGTATCCGACTTGTTTTGACTTATTTTCAAAAATCGTAGTTTGCTTACATAGTAACAATACTTCAAGAATTGCTTCTTCTACACAAGTCGATTCCACATCAATATTTTAATTGTAATTGAAGATTCTATTAAATATAATAAAAATATTGTTTAACTGGCTGGCGCTCAAAGTAAAACGTTACGCAAATGTGCTAATTCTACCAACTTATTTATTTATACTTGCGGTGAATATACACCTAAAAGCCAAAAAAATGCATATTTCAACCTGGATAGTCGCAACCAGGATACGTATTTGGTGCCACAGATCTAATATATCACAGAAATTTGACCGATTGATTTAATAGAAAATATTTAGCAATGCCTTTTGGTAAGGTTATGGCATAAATCTACCCATCACATAAGCGACTATTATTTTTGCTTTACCAATATCAAAGACTTTTCGAGGAGATCGAAGTATACAGTAAAATACACAGGTATGTCTTCTGCAACAAAACCAATACCTCAATTGGTTCCAGATTATGGTATTGAATGATGTTCAAGCTGTTCTAAAAACGAAGCAATTGAAACAGAATTTACAGCTCCTGTCCGTCCTAAAGTATCAACAAATTGTAGCTTAATTAATGATCTCATAATAAATTTGGATTTGCCCAAATAAAAATTTGAACTGTTAAGAGGACTGAAACAGTGGAATCTAGTTAAGACGGGAGTTATTGGGTACCGCAAACGTCACAATTCGTTATATGTTTTTTGTTTTTTAAACAGATAGCTTGATGTTGAAACTGGGCTGTGAACATAGGTCAGAGGAATAGAGATTCTTCATTGATTCCTCAAATCTAAATATTGCACTGCTCCATGACGAAAATCAATTTCCATCACTACCCTAAGGTTACGGAGATCATTTGAAAGGAACATATGGCATTATAGAACTCGTGAAAAAATAGAATACTGCAAATAACTGAGCAAAAAAAACCTTTGGTTAACCCCGAAAAAAAAATATCACCACCTTTGCACATCAAATTAGGGCTAATAAGAATTTTCCAAAAACCATAGGCCAAGATAGAACTGGATTCAAATTTTGAAAACAAATTTGCTTCTTTGAGTGATGTGAAAATAAGGGAAGATGTATTTGTTGAGCCCGACCAAAAATTAATTAGAGATCCGGCACTCATTACCACATTAAATGAAAATAATGAGGAACTTGGATGGCGTTTATCTAAGTTACCGAAAATTTTTTGAGTATCTATAAATCTCCTCGTAAAAAAATGCTCAATGCACATTATAAATTGGGATGGAATATGTCCTTGAAAATATATTTTTTACATTCTCACCTAAGTTTTTCCGGAAATTATGGGAAGTTTAAGTGACGAGTGCTTTCATCAAGATTCGACAAAATTGAAAAGCACTACCAAGGAAAATGGAAACCAACAATTCTTTACAGACCACTGGTCTTTGATTAGAGGCACTCCGAAATACGAATATAGGAGACATATGAAATGGTTTAAGAAAACATGTTGATAATAAAACTGGAGTTTCATAAATACTTGAGATTTTTCAAAACAAATTTATTTCAGACAAAAATTTGACGTGATTTGTTAAGTTTGGTAAAACAGACTTGTTACAAATACTCGTCAAGCATTCATTTAGTTATTTACTTCGTTATAAGAGATGTTCTTCACAGCTTTTTCAAATCTTTCTCGAAATCATTTTTGAGTTCCTTTTCCAGATAAAACTAGCATTTTAATTTATTTTTCTTTGTTGGTATGCTTCGTAATTTGAAAACGGATGCTGTTACGACAATTATTATAATTCCAATGTTATACATCGTATTATTAAGTTTTAATGAAATATTAATATTCATTGGTTGAAGTTGAACTTTCAGATCGTAGTACATTCAGTGTGAACAGTACAGAGAAAAGATAGTCAATAATTGTCAAATCCTTCAACATGTATTTAAATGGTTTTTTCTCGATGTGAAAAATATCCTCTATGAATTCAGAAACTGTATAAAAAAGCAAGTTGTTCAGAAACTTTAATATAGCATTTTAAGTTAGGTTAGGTTAGTTATCATTTTAAGTTAGGTATATACACTGACAAACAAAAAATTGAGGTCACTTTTTGCGAATAATTTTAGCGTCAATATTGATAAGGATTAGTAGGCGTTAAAGCAAATTTTTTCCGACACTTGAGAGCTGTCATTCGATGTATTAGAGTACGATTTTGATGAAAAATGTGTCTTTGCGCTAATTGAACATTCACATTTTCCTTGTCTGTTTTCCAGTTTACTATTGATTCTTTGTGTAAAACCTAATGATTGAAAAGTGTAGTGATTTAACAAGCCCATAATGCCTTTAGATCCGATTGTTGTGGCAATAATTGTTACGCTGTTACTAGATGGTCGGGGGCAACGTGAAACTGCGCTTTCTGGAGACTGGCCTGATCACTAGAAGACCAGGATTTGGGCGAAAAAGAGTTACCACTAAAGGAGATGACCGTGTTTTTGTGTCCACAAGTTTGCGGAATAGGACAGCTACTGCGGTTTCACTGCGAAATCAGTTGGAAGAAGTGAGAAATATCAAAGTTAGTGAATGGACCGTTAGAAGAAGACTTCATGCTGCTGGACGGTCATGCAGAAGAATGGCTACAGGTCCCCCGTTGCAACACCAGCATCGGACTGCAAGATTGACATTTGTCAGAGATCACGTTCGTTGGAATGATGATGACTGGAGCTGGGTATTGTTCTCAGATGAGATGCGTTTTTGCCTTACATCTTCCATTTGGCGGTGGGTCAGATATGGTTTGGGCGGGAATCACTGCACAAGCTCGTACAGAGTTGGTCTTCATAAAAAATGGCTCCCCAAGCTCTCACAGGTACATTACGGAGGTGCTAGAAGACCATGTTATGCCTTTTATGGTGACTATGGGAATGAGAATGTAGATTATGCGAGACCACATATAGCTAGAATTGTCAGGGAGTATCTGGATGAAGTAGAAATTAGGTAGTTTGACTGGCCAGCCCGCAGCCCAGACATGAATCTCATAGAACATGTCTGGGACGAGTTGGGACGACTGATCCGCAGACACACACCAGCACCAAGAACTGTCCAGGAGCTAAGAAGATTCCTGTTGCATGAATGGGATAACATCGACCAGAATGTGATCCGCAACTTAATTCAAAGTATGTCGCGCCGACTTCAAGCAGACATCAATACAAGAGAAGAGAATACACGTTATTAGTATCAACTTATTTTATTTTGTTCGTTCCATATCTTCCCTAACAACAAAATGTTGAATTTCGTCCAAAATGTTAATTTGTTGCTTTTTCAGAATAAATCATGAAATCCAAGAAAAAAATGTGATATTCTAATATAGAGTATCACATTCAGCTTACAAAAGCACATGCAATGATGTACAGTATGCAAATACTATCTGAAAACGTGAAATTTCAAAGATCATGATAATTTTAAGGTGACCTCAATTTTTTGCTCGCCATTGTATTCTCACATTCAAAATCGTATTAAAAATTATGAGTAATTAGACATTAATATTGAAAATGCCTATTTCCATAGAATATGACAAAGACTCCATAATACATTCTAAAAATTCAAATTCCTCCTGAATAATCCATTTTATCGAAAACGGTAGTACATATTATAGATTGTTCTTGTTAATATTAAGGATTTTTAACTACCAAGCAAAGCCAGTCTCTGGATTTCTGTAAGTAGATTCATTGATAATGTCACAGTAATACAACGTTTGAGGATAGTTTGCCGAAAGAGGGATTTTTCAGAGGTTAATAATACCTACGTTATTGTGATTATATTGCTATAACTCTTATGTCATCTATCAACACTTTATATAAATCTGACAGCTTCAATATTCACATATTAATAATAATAATAAAATCGATTTGAAAATTGGGTGCCATGATGCTGATTAAAATCTCGTTCATATTAACCTTTTGACTGCTATAGACGTATATCCAACGAAAAATTGACTTAGTGAGACGTATACAAATAGTTGTCTCTAATATTCTGTGAAGTAGGTATCGGAATACTAGTTATAGGTAAATATTTACATTGTCTACAATTTATTGCAAGTTGTTCACTTAAAGCATTATTAATATAATTATATATATTTTTAAATCTTTAATCGAAGGTGGATGCAAAAAGAAGTCCTGCTGATGGAGTTGGAGGAAATATCAATGCAGACAGATAGCGAAGAGGAATAATATTTTATTCATCAGAGGAAAACAGTGATGTTAATAAGTAAACCTGTGAATCTAATAAAACAGGTTATGACTTTGAACGAGTAATAAGGAATAAGTATAAATGGAAAGAGGCAAAATATTTGATTCCGAAAATTCATGATTTCCACGATAGACATTCTGGCCCTACGAGGCCGGTTCTACCGAATGATAGTGCTGCAAAAAATTTTTTTAGAAGACAAAGTGACAAAATATTTCGAATTTGTTAATCTCGCGAAATCCAACTAAACTTCAATCTTGTCTCAAGCATTGGAAGGATAAGGAACTCAAAGAAATGTATTGTTGTCTCAATACCAATCTTCTAATGTCTCGGATGTAAAATAATTTGCTGCCTTAGCGGCTAATTCATTCTACTGACAATTTCTGTGGATTTTTAGGTAAAATCAGAATTATTGTTGACCATTTGGAATGAGAATTTAGAGAAAATTCCATATAAATATAATATTGATTATAATCTTCTGTTATTCAAATAATAATAACACATATCATCAAGCGTAACTTTTGTTATGTGTAACTTTTTGTTATGTGTAACTACAAAACGAGTTACATTTCAGATTTAATTATTCACACGGTGACAGAAATTGTAAAATATGGCACTACAAATTTTGGTAAATTGGGAAATATTTGCAAATAGAACAAATGCATGTGGCACAGAAAAGCAAGTCGCAAGAATATGCCACTTATGGACAAGACATTAAAATCAGGTGACATTGAAAGCAAGTCTTGGCAACCAAATAGATTGACAAGAGAGATATTGGGATATTATCTTCAAAGCACACTTATGAAATGACGCCTTCTAATGAAGTTGATCGAAATTCCGCTAAAAATACACTCCACTCTTCATTTAGATTACAATAAACACATGGACTCCATTGACAAGACTGATATGATGCTAACAGTGAAATGGTATAAAAAAACCTTTTCTCATTTTTTATTAAGAAGAAGAATATTCCATAATCAGCTTAATTCAAACTAACAACCAGTAAGGAAATTTCAAATAAATTTGATAAAGCACAGTATGGGCGCAAAAGATCGCATCCATAACCCCCCAATCACTGAGAATTTCAAGAGTAAGTTATTTATAAAGACATTAGCGCAGAAAATTTTACAAAGTAGCAAATTGGTAAGTTATGATCTAAGTGTCGATTCCGAGTACTGCTTTTTGAACTTCGTATTAGTTTTAACTTTTTATTCGATAAGTTTTGTATAAAGAATGCGACGGATGATTCGCTTGCTTCATGCGTGACCGATGAGGCATCGGTTTCAAACTGAATTTAAAATGCGAGATGGGGGAAAAAGTGTTGCTTGTATTCACTTATCGGTAAAGCTTATGAAATAAATCGCCGAATCGTGTTTGTTTTGCATTTATTATTAGGCTTCGGAATAAACGGTTTGAGCAGATTTTGTGGCATGATGGACATTTGCTATGGGATGATCAAAATATATTATGCATGTGTAGAAAATATACGAATCGATTAACGGCATGGTTCTGAAGAGAGTTGTAGCAGAAGAGAAGAAATATAACTTTTCTTGAGGACTACAGGAAGATCACTTAATCGTTTCAGGAGATGGCACGTGGAAAAAAAGGAGATTTTCATCTCTCATTGGAGTAACTAGTCTCATTAGGTGACAGTCAACCATTCAAAGGAATGCTTGAAACCAATCCCTATGAAAACGTTACTGTCAAAAAAAAAGGATGCGTTGGTTACGTCGAAAAAAGAATAGGGACGAGGTTGAGGGGTATCAAAATAGGAACCAGAGGACTCGAAGGAGATGGAGCAGGCAAACTCACAGATAAAACGATCGGAGAACTTACTAAATATTATGACCTTGCTATCCGCCGAAATTCACATTCTGTGCAAGCCATGAAGGACGCGATAGAAAACCACAGTTTCAGGAGTGCCAACCAGGAGAAAACAGCTGATGTACGTGAAGTTAAGCTGAAGCGTTGGATACTTTGTCTTTATATAAACGGAATGATTTTCTTATTGACATTTTTCTGAAGGCTATCGAGACAATTTACAAAAACTTGTCGGCGGACGATTTGCTCGAAGGCTGTTTGGTTGCTTATATTCAAAACAGTGATGAATCACTTAATAATATGATTTGGATGTTTGCGTCCAAACATCTTTATTCCGGCGCAGATGTGGTCAATATGGCCTCGGAGTTAGTAGTGATTATCTTCAAAAAATATGAGGAATCTTTGTTAATTGCCATGGATCTAGAAGATCTAGAAAATATTTAAACGCGCCTTCCTCGAAAATATGTTTTGTGATGGTCGACATTCTCGGGATCGCTGTAATTAATATATCGTCATGATATTTGGAGAGCAAATATGTCTTAACGGAATGACGGATCGTTTTTTCGATAGCTATATTTTTATATTATTATTTATCTTTTTATGCGAAAAAAAACGAAAAGTTTCCATTTTTTTAAATTGCCGCCATTTTCCGAAATTTTCACTTAACGAAAAACTCATCCGTCATTTTATGACCAAAGGATAACAGATTGATAATATGCTTTGAATTTGTGTTTTAGATCAATAGATCAGGGCAGTGATGTCAGCCGTTTACCTTTCGCGATTTGAGAACCTGTTTTCCAGCAGCCGCCATTTTAAGAAGAAAACCGCATTCAAAAAGCTTTAATCTTCTCATGCATAACATACACACTAAAAACGCAGTCAATCCAGTAGGTGTTCAGAAAGTGCCAATTCACTACTACGCTTAACAGATAAACTTTTTCCAACATTCCCGTCTACAGTACCAAAACCGAACCCGACAAAACGTTGTATTGTATCCATAAAAAAAGAAAAAGCATGAGGAATCGAGTTACATATTTGATGTAATGTTCGGTCAATTTAGACATAAAAATAGTGGTCAAATAACAAAAATTAAAGTAAAACCAAATTTTTTTCCTAAGAGTTACCATTCCTGAGATATCGCGATTCTAAGTGTCACATTATACATGATATGCACATATAAGTCTACGTACATACATATCAGTCACTTAAAGACAAATATAAATACCTATTTGTGTCTCAAAACAGCAATAGAAAAATTTTATGCAACAAACAACAATTGTAGTTGATGAAGATGTTGATTTCTTAGTACTTCTTCTGCAAGGACTCCAATGGATGAAATTATTTATTTTCTGAAACCTGAAAGGGCTCAATAACAAACAGAAAAATATTCTTCAAAAAGTCTAACTGCTTATCCCAAATGGGAAAACTTTTTAATTTATTTTTACATGCGATAACCGGCTGCGACCTTCGTCAGCAATTAACAGAGGGACCTAACGTGAGTATTTTAATTATTCGAAAAAAAAAAAAAGATTTCACCGACTTCGCTAAAGTATTTACAGAAATTGATTCCACACCTCAAGCAATAATTACCAAAGGAATTCGCTTTCTTCTTGCGTTTTATGGAGATCCAAAAAAATTACTTGCATTGATAAATACCGATACTTAACTTTTGTAAAAAAAACGCGAAACAAGTAACAAGTACAAGTTCAATTGCAAAAAAAGTTGTAGTTCTAAATGTGGTTGTAAAAAAGTCTTGTTCGTCTGTGTTCTTCAGCGTGTAACAATTGCCAAGGACAGTCTTGCTCAAATGTCCAGTTAAGTACAATAGAGGAAGATTCCTGTGATTTTAATGAAGAGACCAATGACTCAGCCACATTTGGACAATTTATGAACATCAAGAAATCGAAGATGACACGACTGTTGAAGTAGATTTACAAAATTATGAATCTGATTAAAATATCTAAAGAAATCAAAACAATAGTTAACCCAATAATCAATAGCAATATGAATATCAATAATAAGGAAATATCTAGAACTTGACGGGTATTGTTCCTTCAAATTATCCTAAAATTGTTATGATAGTGGAGAAGGTCTACAGGGAAAACCACGGTAAAAAAGCGCACTGAGTACACTACCTCACGTGGCGTGGAAATCTGTACATATCAAAGCATAGCAAATCTTGTGATATTTAAGGAATGGTAACTCTTAGAAAAAAAAGCATAGAGACCATTTTTGTAGAGAATTTTAATATCTAAAACTTTAGTTTGAGGTATTTTTTAACAAAACAGAAAACAAGAAAATCCAAAAAACCTCAAATTTTGACCTTTGACTCCGAATAACACTTGTAGCACACATACGATCGATGGGGATTTTCAAAACTTTATTTATAATGGTAAACCCCAGCTCTCCACCAATATTTGGCTTTCCAGGAATTTCTGTTATTTTAAATTTATATATTGACCAGACTATAAGGTTTTTCACTCTATCAAACATGGATTTTATGTAAGGTGTTAAGAGCACAAATTTTCTTCACATTTGTGACTATTTTTATTGAAGAATAAAAAATAATCTGTGAATGTTCAATTTAAAAAATGATTATATCCTGATCTATACTAATAGATACACAACCACTAGAATCAATCTCAAAACGCCTTGCGCACTCAAAAGGTTAAACAGATATTTAGAGACTCCAAACTTAATCCAAGTTATATCCAAGAAAACAAAAATAATCGATACGACGGACTTATTCGTTGAACGTACTGCCAAGAAATTGGACGTACAAATTCTTTGGGTAAAGAGTTATGTTATATGTATGGATTTGAGGTCTCGTATACAGTGCGACCCAAAGGATCTAATGTGTTCCCCTTTCTTAGTGCGATACTGGGGAACCCCGTGTTTACAGCTGATCCATCAATCCCATTCATTTTAGAAAGTCTAGAATGTGGGATGGCTTTAATTGCCATAGTTATTCATCTTCTATTGCAAGCCCCCTCAGGTATAGTGCTCTGGAGTTCCTTAGTGTTTCACACTTCGAGAGAAGGTGGATAGAGGTTTCGACCTCTGTGCAACAAAATCTGCACGCCGCATTATCTGCTAGGTCTAGCGTTTTCAGGTGTTTATTGAAGCGACAGTGCCCCGATAACACTCCTTTAGTATTCGTAGATTGTTCTTACATTCAGCAGAACTACTCTGGTTATAGTTTCCCAAAAGAATATTTGCCTGTCATAGACTCTGTAGATTGTCCCAATAATTGGTTCAAAGAGTTATATTCCATCCCGACTATGCGGTTGTCTATTTGTTTGGACATTAGAAAAACTGCGTTACAATTGATTGCCTTACCCGTCATATTCGCCTAATCTGGGATCCTTACAATTCATTTGTAAAAAATGGCTTTAGACAAATGAAGAGATGATAACCAAGACAATGTATTATCCGTAACTTTCGACACATTAAAAGGATCTTCTAATAAAAAATGAAATAGTTCATAATAAAATAAATTTCGCATTGACAAGGCACTCCTGTATGAAATTTTCCTCATTCAAAAGAATTTTTTTCTAACATATAACTCCTTTCAATATCATCATGTTTAAAAAATCTTCTATAGTCTAGAAGCAATATTATAGTGAAAAATTTTGGGAAGTGAAATAATTCATCAACTATAGAATAACAATTTAATATTAAGACAAATTAAATTAAATCCATAATTTCTAAGTAAACTAAAATAATTTTAAACAGTAACTTGAAGATTTGAATGAAAATTACAAAAAACGAAAACTAACTACCAATGCTGATAATAAATATTGCCAGCTCTAGGAGGTACGACTACCGAGGATGATGGATGAGCTGCTGAAGGACCATTGTATCTCGAATTATGGAAATTGTTACCTTGTATGACGTTATTACGTCTTTGATCCTTCGGATGTGCTCCTACCCAATGGTTTTGCCCGTACACGTTGGCTTGTCGGAATGGATAAACTGCAGCAGGAGCTTTCGTTCCATCAGAATAATATGTTTGACGACTTGACGCACTACTCACATTTCCAGATCTCTTCGATATCTCGGAACTAAGATTCGGAGGAGAAGGAGTTCTGTCTCTGTTGTAATTATCGCCGCGTTTGAATTTCTTTTCTTTGTATGTATCGACATTTCTTAATCCTACAGGACTTCGACGTCTTGGACTCGGAGATCTAGTTCGTTTTGAAGCTCTTTCGAATCTGATTTCATCTAGTTTGTACTTGAGGTTATCTTTTAATTTCTTTGTGTCTGATAACTCTTTATTCAATGTCATTCTATCGAGATCCAATCTGGATTGTTCGATTTTTTTCATCTTTTCGAAATTTTCTCTGTCCAAATTCAAACGTCTGCGTTCTTCACGATTCTGATCTTGAATTTTTTTCATTTCTGTTTTTAGTTTGCTATATTTTTTGGATTCGGCATTGTAGAGACGTTGCATATTGTCTAATTTTCTTTCCAACTTACAGTTCAATTGATATAAAGAATCTATTTTCGATCGAAGCATAATAACTTTTTTTTCATAATTGATTTCGCTTGCTGGTGGTGATTTTTCTGATGATTTTTTTGCTTTTCGATCTTTATGCATATTATCTTTTCTATTATCGGCTTTGTTTCTAACCTTCTCATTTTTTTTGTTCTCAATTGATTGTTCAACTTTCGATCTTTTTGATCTATCAGTTTTCTTCTTACCGGAATCTGGGGTTTTTGCTATAATATCAGGTCTGTTTTTAGAAACAGTTAATTTGATATCGTGAAAAACGGTGTTGTTGAACTCTGATGCACATTTCGATGCTACTTCTGAATTCTCCATCAATACAAAGCCGTATAAGCTCTTGCCATTAGTTAAAATCTTTGCGGATACTACTTTTCCTAAATTATTGAAGAGATTTTTTAGATCAGCTGCCTTTATGCTACGAGTTATGTTGGATACCCAAATTCCGTTGGATTTAAAATTTTTATTTGCAATAACTTTTTTGATATCAGTTTGTTCAGATTTAGATTCTTCAGTTTTATTCTCATCTAATTTTATTGTTTGCTCAGTATTACCGACATTTCCATCGATACATAATTTCAAATCTATAACAAACAATTCATTGATTTTTTTTATGTTATTAATAAAATATCCCATGATCCCTACCATCACCGTTGTCCCGAATTTCGCCATCTTCCGTATCTAATTTGAACAGATCAACTTCTTGTTGGGTCGAAGATTCCTGTTTTTTGGATGAATCCTGGTTCAAAACTTCATGTGGCATGATTTCGATAGAGAATTTTCGATAATTAACCTGAATACAAAATAATAACAGTTAAAAACGATGATAAAAGTAAAAATTTATTTTCAAATTCCTCCTTTCTAGCCAGGTAACAATCAAAATCTTGATACACTCTCAACAAATACGTGGCGATGAAAAATAACGTTAAAATATTTGTAATGGGGCAGCGTAAATTATAAGTAAATATTTTATTCTCATCAACTTCAGAATCAGCTTTTCCTTAACAAGTTTCTTTATAATAAAATACAAACATCATTTATCTTTTTTCGTTTTTGCTCAGAAGTAACAATATATTGGTACCCCTGAGAGTTAGTTCTAAATGACATACTTCGCTTAAATACGAAGTTTATTTGGGCGAAACTTCAAAAAAAAAATGGAATAAATATATATTATCCATTTCTCTCCATTCTTACGAGTATTTCCTTTTATAACTGCCCTGACAATAATATCCCTATATTTCGGAATTATTAGTATTTTCTGAAAATCGAATTCCCCATTCCTCCATGATTGCTCTCGTAGTCTTGATAACTGAACATGTGTTGAGAAAAACTGCAAAAACAAACCAACCAGCGATCTAAATACCAAAAACAACCTCCAGAAATTCATAAAAATTATGTGACTCTATCTCTCACGTCATTTTCGTCACTTTGAGAATCTTCGTCCACCACTACCAGTTTCTTCCTCATTTGATTCGAACAATCTTTGTTTTATATAAAAGTCCTTTCAACTTTTTATCGCATCGCGAAGAAGAGGTAATCCTCTCGAACGAATTTCCTATGATAACCTTCCAAATCAGAGAAACGATTGGCCTCAACAAACAAACTATCTAAGCAATGGAGAATTTGTTATTGCTTGGAGACTGCTACAAGATGAAATAATTCTGCTTTGTGTATTTAACTTGATGGATTTTCATCGTTCAATAATTATGTAGTATCATGGATTGAATATTCAGGAAAACTGGATCGCATATCTGAATATGTAGATAGCACAATAACAAAAGAAATCTCGGTTTATCAAAAGGCGTGTTTCCAAAATTTCTTCTTCGAACATAAAAAAATATCAGAAGCTGTTCTTCCAATTCAAATCCACTACATCACTGCTTAGTGTATTGTTTTGAATTATGATTGTCTGTTTATTTTTCTCGCCATATCTTCTTCTTAGTTCATTCTATTGAACATATTGAATGTTAAGAATTACACCTCATATATTTAAAAATTACAAACAACTACTTTCTTGACCATATAGCGCAACAAATATCGAATTTAATCCCCTAACTAATGGTTGGCAATTACAGATATTCATAATCTATGGATCTCATCAGCACAGCAGCAAGGAATCTCGTTAAGAGTAATAAAAGAAAAGTACACACAGTAGCGGAAGCCAATTATTTCGTAAGAATACAAGTACCGAGCAATCGCAATAATTGCGAACCAAATGCACAATTTTTCTGCAGCATCTACGATTGTAAATGAGTTAAATCTACCAACACTCCCATACATGGTGTTTCAAAAAAGGTGATCTTGTCTCTAGGATAGATATAAAACTAAAAAATATTTGGGGTTTGCTCAGTAAAAAATCCACTCTAACCGGTAGATCATCTGGCAAGAGCTCTAGGAGTTGTCTGTAATGATAAGGATGTAGCTGTTGATCTTAAGTATCCTTCAAGTAGTTGAAGAAGATGTATTTGTCTGTCTTGCCACATTCCTTACGCTAACTGTTGGAATTTGATTAAGTAAATGTAAAATCATATTTTTTGTATGAAATGGTTCTTGTTGGTCTTGGCCTACCGGAATTTATTTAACAATATCTAATTTAACAAATAACAAGGTTACATAAATGTAATTATTATTCACTCAACGTTATAACTATCAATGAATGACAGTTTTTAATGACAAACTCAGAGAAAATGTTATTGCTGTGTAAAATTCAAAGTTGAATCATCATGGGTACTCAGCTATTGGGGGCTTTAGTATGAAACAAAAAACAGTTTGAGTCCCAGAACCGTAATACATGATCCTCAAATTGTTGTTTGTTGCATACTAATGCCTAAAAACCGAATTAAATACAAGGAAAAAACATTTCAGAAATGATTCACTTACATAGGAACTAGAAAGCTCTCAATCACAAAAAACTGAACAATTTGAATAAAATGTACAGTTCTATGATTTTATAAATTTTAATGCATTATTTCTATAAATGCCTAATGACGTATGAAAAGCCCTGTGTTAGCAACCCCTCACTTTTTTTTAAATCTGTGTATTAACAATAAGCAAAAGCGCTGCCGATTGCCGATAATCACCTGCTGTTAAATCAAATATTATGGAGTATTGTTTCCGTCTCCAAACAATATGCACTGTTGGTCAGTTCTAATTTCATAAATTCGTACAACTTGTCTTCAAACAGTTGTGTGCGGTGTGAATTATTCGATGATCTTTTGATTATTTGATTGGAACGTACTTTTATGAGGGTATGTCTACTTAAGAAACGTACCTGTACTAATGGGAAGCATTTTTTTAATACAAAAGCAAACAATGACAAGAGGACAAGGTATATATAGTTGAGGTGTATCAACCTAAAACACGGAGATTTCGTTTATCAAACAAAATCTGTGTAGTTGAATGATCTGAAAGAACGCATTCGTAGTATTACATCAGCAACAATTGGGGTGAACTATACAAGAGTTTTCTCAATATGGTTTGCAGCTTGCGTGGATTCTGTAGTAAATACTTTTGACCACTTGAACGCTGTATTTTTTGTTCATTTTTTCATCATTCAGACTCAAAAATGAAAATGTAGCTAGAGAATCTACCGAAATGGTAGAAAAAGAATTGATATAAATCGAGAAGAATGGTAGTAATAGGGAGCTGGAAGCATTGTGGTTATCTTTTAGGAACACAATACTAACAGCTCCAAGAAGAACGTGTGGTGTATAGAAAGTTAATCATAATTAAAAAGGCTGTGAGAGGAAAGTGAAAAATTTGGTGAAAGTATCGAAACAAAATGCTTGGAGAAAGATTGGAATTGAATAGTAAAGGTAACCAAAAATTATTTTAAAGAGTGCTGAAAAATTTACGAGTAAATAGAATAACTCACACGATGGCAACCAAGAACGAAAATGGAGACATGATTACAGAAGAAAAGAGTATAATAAAACGGTGGGAAGATATAATAAAGAAAGAAGAAACTATAGGACAAAGAGATAACTGCAAAAAAGACCATGAGGAAAATGAGGAGATAACAAAAGAAAACAGTAAGAAGCAATTCATTCTTTAAAGAACGGAAAAAGTCAGCGAGGATAAAATAACATCTGAAATGTTGAAAACAAAGCTTGGGAAGTAAAAATAATGTTAAATGTGTAGAAAAACGTTCACCTCGCAATTTATTTTTGATTTGCGGAAATGAGAAGACAACTTTGGGTGCCAAACAAGGACTGAACGGCGAATGACCCATCAATTCGATGTTTTAATTGTTTTGGTTCAACTGATGTGTGAGAGTTCGCATTGTCGTGGTGGAGAATGATTCCTCTTCTGCTTTTGGTTTCGCTGATTTTTTCGAAACCCTAAAACCCTTTAGAATTGACAGATCTATCTTGCTCTAATGGACCTGTGGCGACATATCTAGTTATTTCGTAAAAGCCGGCGACCATTTGCTTCGAAGTGCTTCGTGTTGGATTTGACTCGTCTTGAAAGACCCATACAGTCTATTGTTATTTAGTTTGAGATTCATATGCATAAATCCATGATTCGTCACCTCTCATAATCTTATAGACGTCTTTTGAAGCACCGCGATTCAATTTCTTCAGTATTTCTATGCACCAATCAACACGAGCTTTTTTTGTGCGATTGTCAAATTATGCGGTATCCAACGCGAACAAATAATTTCGACAACGTAATGACAACCTTAACGAAATTCATCCTGTAGCTAAGTGCGACCTAGATTGAATTCGGAAATCCAGCGAAACATGGTGGCTACTATTGATTTAATCCACGTCGAAAGTCATAGAAAATCATCGCACGAAAATTTTCACGATTAAGTCCATTTTTTGGCCAAGATGAATGATCAAGAATCTGTGAACAACTCAAATAGCACTCGTATGATGCCGGATTTGACATATTCACATCAACCCTCGTATAGTGATGAAAGTATGCAAAAAGATAAAAGAAAAGATGGTAACATGCATCCTCGGACCAACAATAGCAGAAAGTGGGTTTGTGGTTTTAGAATAGGCCGAAGTACACAACATTTTTACAACAAAAAAAATAAACTAAGCTTTCACAGCGAAAAGGAGTGTGCATTTCTCATTTATCGATATGGGAAAGGCGTTCGATAGAGTTCCAAGAGCAAAAGTTTGGGAAAGGTTACGGCGGAGAAAAGCTAATAAAAGTAGTAAAAACAATATACAAAAGCAATCTTAATAATTGTGTTATAAGCAAAAACTTAAAGTCAAACACATCCACAACAGAGGAAAGATTGAGACAATGAGGAGGATTAAGTCCATTGCTTTTTGTCGTATTTATGGAACATATAATTAAGAGGTACAAAGAAAAAACAAAAGTCATGTGCTACCTGTATTATCGTATTCTCAATAGAATAGCACCTAAGTTTGACAAATATGATCAATACTCTTTATGATGGGATAACTGTATGCAGTGACTTATGACTAAACAGTAAAAAACCTGCAAAGCCGGAGTTTCAATTTTTATACTTATCCATTTCCCTTTCAGAAACTAACTTTTTGTTCTCAATATATTTCGAAATTTATCGCATCAAGTACGTTGAATCCTCTTGAAATATTCAAACAAACTTTCAGCAATATTCATGTACGTAATAAATCCGTATTAGAATAATTCAAACGTATTATTGGGATTCCAAGTTTTCTATAGTGGAAAGTTTGATGCTACAGAAAATGAGTATTGTTTCCCATAGTTGCTTATATTAATTATATTCATTCTAGATCCAAATTATTCATTATAACAAATAATTTTGCAGACATATTTTGTAATTGGAATCTACAATACAGGCAATTTAAGCTAAAGTAAAGGTTAACTATGATTTCTGTCTATAACTTTATTCATTTAAATATTACAGAAGCCAAAAAACATTTTAGGGTCCGCAATTTTTCAACTCTCGTGAATTTTTGGCTACGGATTTCAACACAGCCCCCAGATTTTCTCTATCGAAATTTTTATTTTCAAATTTTGTGGATTTCATAACAAATTTCTACTACATAGATACAAGATTTCTATTTTCAATATTGAGAGACTTATTCGACAACTAAACATGTGGTGTATATGGAGTATTTCTAGTAGAATGAACTAATTAACTTTACTTTATCTGTACATTTCGCTTATAATGCATAAACTCATTTTCTATAAATTTCTAGAGCTTCCTCGAACAGTCTAAATCAGTCATGATGAACTACAATCATTTTGGAATTCTCCAAGAAGAAATTTCTTTAATTTCTTTTTTCTTAGACCCTTTGATATGCTTATGTATCTAAATATTCTTGATTTTAGGTCTCTTCTGCTTTAAAATTAGTTTTTTTAATAATTTTTGGAAGAAAGATCAAATTTGTCGTTTCGACTTTTCTTTAAGTCTTTATCAAAATATGATATTGACTCTGACAATTTGATCAATAGATCACCTTCATCAGAAATATCAAAATAAGAATAAAATCAAAATAGAAAATGTTCTAATAAGAAAAAAATGATTTTTCCTTATATCTTAAATATGCAGAAGTATTTAATCAATCAAATTATATGTAGTTTTATTAGAATTTACAAAATAGAACTATAAATTTTACTTAAATTATTTTGGTCTTTATTATTTATAGCTTTTTCGTTTTTATGAATATAAACCATTTCTGAAAATTCTCTTTTTCGTGTATTAGATTCCGTTCCCAGAATTTTTGAATCTTTATAATCGAATTCAAGTTTTTTTGATATTTCATGGTTCGTTAATGTAGTTTTATTTTTTTTATCGTATTGATGCCTTTTTAGTGTATTTTCTAACTATTAAGAGTTCTGCCCTATGTAGACAGCGTCACAATTAGGCAATTAATATATAATACTACTTTTTTGTTTTTTGGTGTTTTGGATTTTAATTTAGTGAAATATTTGGATAACGTATCATGTTCTTTATGACTTATACTGATATCATATTTATTAAAATAATTTGATAGTCCTTGTTCATATGGTAAGAAAAAATGTTTTATATTTTGATGTTTCGTTCCTGTTTTGTTTTTAAATTGATTGTAGTGTCTGTTTATCCTTTTCTTGAATATGTTATTTATAATTTTTTCCGGATAATTATTTTCTCTAAATGCAGTTTTTGAGTTTTGAATAGCTAAGCATCTAAATTCAGGATCTGATAGTTGGATAGATCTATCGGCCAAACTTATTGTCAATGATATTTTTGTGACATAGGATGACATGAATTGAAGTTCAAATATCTTTATGACCAAGTTGGTTTCGTATACCATTCTGTATTTATGTTTTTAATTTTATACAATGTGACATCACAAGTATTTTATGATAAGAATTGAATTTTTTATTTATGTTTTCAATTTGATTCTTTCGTACTCAGTAATGCAATCATCTACATATCGGAAAAACATAGAATATCTATATCAAGTTTTTTAAGGACAGTTTACTCGAGATTTTCCATCACTAATTGTGCTATAACACTTGAAATTGTGCTATAACACATAGCAACACCATCAATTTGTTTGTATATTTCATTTTCATATTTGTAGTACGTTGTTGTTATCCAAATATTTCACTAAATTGAAATCTAAAACACAAAAAAAAAACAGAAGAAGTAATATTATATATCAAGTGCCTTGTACTAATTGTAGAACTCTTAATATTTAGAAAATAGACTAAAACGGCATCAATACGATAAGAAAAATAAAACTGCGTTAACGAACCATGAAATGTCAAAAAAAAACATAAATTAAATTATAAAGATTCAAAAATTCTTGAAACGGAATCTAATACACGAAAAAAAGAATTTTCAGAAATGGTTTCCATTCATAAAAACGAAAATGCTATAAATAATAAAGACCTAAATAATTTAAGTAAAATTCCCATAATTTGATTGATTACTGCTATATATTTGAGATATAAGGAAAAATCAATTTTTTCTTATTAGAACATTTTCAATTTTGATTTTATTCTTATTTTTATATTTATGATGAAGGTGATTTATTGATCAATATAAATACGCAAATTGTCAGTGTCAATATCATATTTTGCTAAAGACTTTTTGACGCTTTTTTGATATCATCATATTAAAAATATTGAAAATCATTCATTGAATTTCCAGCATTATATCGTTGGCCTATTTTATTGTTGCCTATGAATTATATTAACAATAAACAAGGAGAGGATTATCAATATTACTTTAATAGCTACATACTTATAAGAACTGTAAATCTTCCTACTTCCTGGATGGAACGTAGAACTTTCTAAGTTCTAATGGGTGTTTCTCATCAAATCTAGAACAAAAACAAACGAAATTATTAAATCACTGATATGAACCAACTTACTATTAGCGGTCTGTTTTATAAAGACCAACATACGATTCAACCGTAGAGGTACGCCGCTAAATTGTGGAATCAGCATCACTAATTTTCAGATTATGCTAACTTGGACAAAAATAATTCCACAAAACTAACTTAGTAGCAGTAGATGATCGAATCACATAATCGCTTTGATGAAATTATCAAAAACATTAATAAATATTTTTCAAAAGAATCTATGCACTACTTATTGAATAGATAAAATGTTTCCACGGAAATAGATAGGGTATCGAGGAGCAATAAAATGACTCCATACGATTTGTTTCATTTGGGCCTACCCAGGATAAGATAAGATAAGATAAAATGAAAAGTAGCGCTTTTCCTGGGTACATTAGCACAACTAATACTTAGGTAACACTAGGGGCTATAGTGTCCAGCAAATCACAGAACAGACTGCCTACTTACAACAACTTGTTACTTCATTGTTGCAATTGTTCAGTAGTACAGAAGTGTTTTAGATTTATTCACATACATATTTTAATTTTTGAAATGTGTGTGCAAACGTTTTTAGTGTCAAATTGTGATCAGGCAAACAAAACATATGGAGGTGAATTTTTACTAATCTATATACATTTTATAATCTATATTATATACAGAGTGTTCCAGGGCTTGATGCCAAAAATTCGGGAGTGAGTAGATGACGTGAAAATAATGATGTGGCAAAAAATTTTGTTAAATGCCTTCAAAGATGCGAAATCAGAACTTATATTTTCTAAATTATATTATGAATTTGTACTAGATTATTACGTACATCTATGTAGTGTGTTTGAAGGAATAAATAATTCTACACTCTATCTGAAGGCCAGGGGCGGTTCATGACAAATGGTTAACACTCCGCAACTATTACAGGAACAACCTGTACAATCTAATGATAGCAAAAATGAATTTTTTAATCGAATTTTCATCAAAAAGTACTCTTTATTCAACTCGATCAAATTTATCGTTTAGATCGATATACATGCCAAGGAAATCGTTCGCCATAGAGAGATTGTTTAACACCGTATTAATATGGAAATGTAGAAAAATTTACTTGGTTATCATATAAAAACAAAAATAGTATAATAAATGTTCAAAGTGGGCACCTTGTACTGTTTACGGATGATATTTTTTTAAACTTGCTTCCAAGATTCTACCTTATAGCATCACAATGAAAGTTTATTCTATCGATTATTTCGTTCGTTGTATGTACTGGTGTTGTATATACCTCAGTTTTCAAGATATCCTCAAAAAATTAAGCCATTTTATTTAAATCAGGGAATCGTGGTGGCCATGCGAAAGTACATCATTTAGGAAGTGGGAAGGGGCTCCCTCAGGCATGCACCACATGTCTGCGAAAATTCAGAGGAATATCACTTAACATAATTTTGGAGAAATTCTAAGTATCACTGTTCTTATCGAAAAATTATGGACCTACTAAATTATTATCCACCAATCCTGCCCACACATTAACACAAAATCGATGCCCATTAATCTAAGTTAACGGAATTAATAAAACCGTCTCGTGTGAAATCACCTTCATCAATAAACAGCAATTTTCCAACAAATGTATAATCAAATGTATTTTCAATAAATAATTACAATTTATATTAGTTTTCTTTTAAATGGCTTATGGCAAACGGTTTCCTTGGCATGTTCAGGGTCCTTCACGAAGAGCTGAATCGATGTGCATATGGTCAAGTACCTACTGCGACTAGTGTTCTGAACATTTTCTTGCATGGGTTTTCCGAAATGCTCTTTTCAGCTAAATTAATTTCAGTTTCCTGAAACTAGTTATACCAGAAGTGGACCAAAACTTCCTTATTTTCAACGAAATGCTATGGTTTCTATTAAAATGTTGGAATCTACGCAAAATTTCAATTCAACTTTATTTAAGGCATAGCATGCCTAAAGTCCACCATTTTTTAATTATTTCACATTTGCGAAATTTTTAGACACATGCAGCTCTCCACCAAAAAACTATTTTTGGGATTTGGACAAATAACACTTACAGCTTTCAAAACCTGTGAAAACCTTGACAAATATTTATATAGGGTGTTCAGAAAATGATGCCGAATTTCGCTATCTAAAAACCTCGAAAACTTAATTTTTTCAAGTGGCAACACTCATTTTTCGTTTTAAATTAAGGGGACTTCTTTAGTAAATTTATATATCTCAATTTAACGGTTTTTGTAGAAACTTAAAAAAACGGAAAATTTCATGGTTTTCAATTGTTACCTGCCGATGGCGAACAACGAATAACAAAAGTTAACGTATTAAAAATTAAAATACTCTAGTCGATTAAAAAATATTTAGTAAATGTTCGAAATGGATACCCCCATCTTTTATGGATTCTTCTTAAAAACCCGTGCTGAGTAGCGTTTCGAATTTGTCTGTAAAAAGTTATTTACAATCGCACTACCGTCTGGTGGGGCTCCGTCGTGCTGATACCAAAGCTGATTTCAATTCAGATTTAGTGGGTGTCAATAAGTTTCTAATATTTCCAGATATCTCTTACATGAAATAAACAAAAATTTGAAGTAAAATTCATCCTCAAATTTAAATAGTAAGATTACCATTCAAATTTTCCTATGTACCACCAGCATACTTTCATTTTTTATTGCAGTAAAAACATTGAAATTCCAGTACCCTTGAAACTGTCTTTCACATCACTCCAATAATGGGAGTTACGCCGGTTAAATATTTCATTCTTCTTCTTCTTCATACAAAACCGGTCGCCAACCATTATAGAGAGGAATAAAGTGCAGTCACTACGATTTCCAGGACCGCCGTGTACTTCTGTTTTTACTCTAAAGAACGACAACTATGCGACAATTGATAAAATCTTGTTTATATCATTTTCCGTTAGTGAGATATGCCCATATGTAGCAGCCCTGTATATGTCGTCTTTTGCGAAGCATCAATTTTTCAACTTTCCACTAACTGTAACTCGAGCATGCATGTCATCTATTAATGAATGAGGCTTACTCCCAAAACTTGCCAATTATCAAATTTCCTAACTTAACCAAATTACTTTTCGTCGAAAGAGTAAAGCTGATCAAATAGCCTTCCTAGTACCTGACTGTGGTGGATTATATAAATTAACCGACTAATCCGGTTTTCCAATTATCACCTTAACAAACTTATTCCGAACGAGGATTCAAAATCGAAATGAGACCAGGTATTATGAAGATATAACGTTACCGCTAGAAACAAAATTGAATTTTGTATTAAGTGGATTTTGTTACAAGTTTGTATAATGAATCTTCGTACTGGAACAAATACTATATTATTAAAGAATTTCTAAACGATGTATATTCAGTTATAATATTGTAATGTTTTTCCTATTTATTTACACATTGATATTCGTGGGGTGAATTGAGACACTGTCTCTTACGTTCTTAAATTATTTAAACACTATACACTACAATAACTTATGATAATTCACTTACCACTATCACTCTACTCACTACTAATTTATTTAAAATCTTCGATTACTTTCTATTTCGGTCTGTTCATTACGAGTATTTAGTATAAACTGAACTGCTCTGAACGAACCCGCATATATATCCAAATGAAATTCTCAAGAATTCTAGAAAAATAAAAAACAAAACAAATGTGTAAATAAACCGCTTGCTATAACGGACATAAAAACAAACTGATTCCGCGGTTAATAAAACGTAAGTCAAAGGTACCGCGGCCGCCTTCGCCAAATTTTAGAATTTCAATACATTTAAGCAGGATCGGCTTTATGTATAAAGATAAAATATTATGTTTCCACTTTTCTTTAAGTCTTTATCAAAATATATTGGTGGACAGTGTATCTACTCCAAATTTGATTAAATTGCTTACAGCGGAGAAACGATAAGAAAGAATGGTTATTTTTACTTTCTTAATATCAAACCCAAATATTTTGCAGGGCTTGATATATCTATTCACCGAGTTGGTCAATATCTACTGAACAATTTTCGTACTAAAATTCTTCTGTCTTCTCCCCATTCGAGTTAATAACGGTCGATAAGTTTGATATTAAGTATTTTCTGTAGTAGACGGGGATCAATAAAGTGTTCCCTAAGATGTCCAGATCTTAAACCTCTGATTTTTTTCTATTAGAAATCAAAGTTTTACGTGGATAAACCGCAAAATATGAGAAGTTCTAAGACTGAATTTAATAGAATTATTCCGAAAGTTATACGTAATATACCAGTATGTGAAGAAACCGAAAGTCAGCATTTTGATAATTCATTTCAGCTGAATTAATAAATGATATATTGTATCTCTTAAATCTAAAATTATTATCCCTGAAAAATTTATAATATAATCATCATTGGTCTGCTCCGTTAATTATTTGATTCTGTCATTGTAGGAAATTGAACACATAATGCCAAGAAATTATTGATATAATAAGGTTTTGTCAACTTTCAGTCAATTTAGTGAACGAGTTAAGTAGTAACTCGGAAAGTTCTGAATCGGAATTGAAACCCGCAACTCTACGGACCGTTGAAATAAGATTGATTTTCATTTGATTCAGAATTCTTAATAATGGTGTTTATTTCAAGTCCATAGGATTGGTATTTACAAACTTACAAAGTTTAGGAGTCTGAATATATTTTATACCGCCCGAGATCCGTTCCATATAGGTACTACATCATCAGTGCCAATTGTGTAGGAGAGTGGCCTATTTCAAAAAATGTTAGAGTGATTTGTCGCTATTTTGACGACAAAGAGTTGATTTGCTGATAAAAATAGAGTCCCTTTTCATGAAACAGTGTTCCTCTTATGGTTCCCAAATTATTTTCCCTTAGGGATACTTAAAAATACTTTATTTGGTGCAGTTATAGTGGTGTTGGTACAATACAATATTTATAACGAGCCTTTGCCGATCCAGGCTTCGACATCCTAACAAAAAATATGACTTATACGGCTCGAAGCGATAGGATGGTCAAATAAAACGTGGTGTTGATGCTGCTGTATCTTAACGAGCGAAACTTGGCGTTGATGACGTCGGCAAGCTATGGGGGCGGAGTAAAAAAATTCTAATTTTAATGAGTGCTATAGACATGCGGTAAATTGCAAAATTTATGTTACAGCGTGCCCAATCATTTAAAAACATAAATCCGACATCGTATCGAAATTCATCAACATTTTTATTTTCTTCTTTCTCTTATTTAAATTTATTTTTCACTTTCATGACCACTTCTCCCCGTTTTAGCGATTTTTCACCCTTTGGCTGAAACATATTTCAAATTTTCGAACGAATATCGTTCGACGCTGCTTGTTCTTATGATAAAAATCTCTAATTAATAAAAATCACATGAAACGCTTAGGCGGATGACACATTAATTCAATGTTTTTATTGTTTTTTGGTTTCCATGATTTTTCCGAACACTTCCGTCCAACTAATGATGGTATGTCATTCAGAATGGACCTTTAAACGTTGCTCTAATAGAACGGTGACGATATGTCCAGTTTTTACGAACAAACAGGCGACAGGCTTGGTGTGCTTCGTGCGCGAACAACTTTTGTTGGATTTGGCTCGTCTTGTAACACCCATACAGTTGATTGTTGTTTAGTTTCGGGCTCATATGCATAGATCCATGATTCGTCACCAAGTCTTTTTTAATATAATGACATAAGCGTTGCCATATATCAAAATTTAAGTAGCAACCCTCATACCTTCACATTCGACAACCGTTGCGCATATATTCCTAATAATAGATCTGTCGTGACTAATTTCAAAATCGCATTTTCTTGTGAAAGCTGATCCGGCACCTTGGCTTGAAGTTTTAACGTCAATAGGGTGTCATACGCAGAAACCTAGTCCGGCCAAAACGTTCATCCTGAAGCAATCCTTTACTTAGTATTGCAGACTTAAAGTTCCTCGTTTACTTTTCTCTGTCAGTAGTATAGACCTCGAACTCCTTATTATTAACGACCTCATGCGCCATTTGGGCGGTGTCCATCAATACCTACAGCCTGTGTCCAAATTCCCGCATTGCCATTTGCTCCAACCTGCAATGCCTTGAGGAAATATAGTCTATAAGACGCCACCATAGATTTAAATGGTATCTTAAGGCTGAAAGTTGGATTATTCAGTAGACAAGGTCACATGGACCCTGTTATAGTAAGAAACATCTTCAAAATATGCGCCGTTGCGCTGTATACACTGTTCGTAACGGTGTCGCAAATTTTATGTCAAATTAGAGAATAAAGTAGTTCTGCAGAAGACTGTAGTCTTTCTCCTTCACCATACACACTAGGTGGTAGGTATTTGGTGGTGTAAGATAAGGTGAATTTGATGGATAATTGAAATTGGAAACTTGGGAAATTATACGACCTCCATAAGTCGATTGTCGAGGAGTAGCGCTGGTCGCCTCGTCATGCTGTTATCATTGATTGTTCTATCCAAAAACTTCAATTGCAAAACCTAATTCATTTTTCTCAATTACTGGTCTACCAGAACTCCTCTTCTGTTAACACAATACACCTAACATAACCTTTTTACAGAAAATTTTTTCGTCACAAACTCACACTTGGTCCTCCTTATTTATCATTTCCGCACGAACGAAAACAATGTTTAACGATAAACTTTTTTGCTCAGTGGTGAGACACTTAACTATAATATACATACACATAACAACGTTCTTTGCATAAGCATAACAAGAAAGAGAAACAATATTGAAAATTATTTTTGTTAGCTGAAAACAAACGAATTACTTCAGAAAAAGTGATTTAGAAAACCGGTAAATAAATTAAAGCAAGTGGAAGTGAATTGTTAAAAGATTTTTGAAAAAAAAAACAAAAATACATAGATATTACTATCATTCAATGTCAAAACTAAATTTTAATAGAAATATGGGAAGAAGATATCATTAAATCATTAATAAATAAAATGAGTTTTCATGCATAGCATGTAGTAGTCTTATTATTTCGTTCTGTAGATTTCACTAATGATATTTTCTACATAATACATGCTATTTCCATTTCGTTAAATTTCAAATTTGATATGAAACATTACCAACCGACTGAAAACTGAAACAGCTTTACTCGAGGCATGGTTTTGAATAAATCGATTCCGTTTAAGAAAAATCATTCGACTGTCGTTTAACATGGAGAACGTGAGAAAGCTGCCGAAAGATCTTTGCGAGTTTCAGGAAAATAGTTCAATCTCTTAATCTCAATCCTACGAATTTGATATGTCATTGTGTACTCACAGTTGTTGAAATCTTTTGATTTCTCTTGAAATACCTACATAAAAGTGTAAACGAGAGATACTAAATCAAGCTGAAATTTTTAAAGAAGGAAATGTTTTGTCATGATAAATCGTTCTTCATTAAAGTCATTTAATAAATGACATTGAAATTGAAAAAAAAAATGTTAAGAAAAAGCACCAGGTTCATTCCAATTTTCAATGAAATTCAACTGAATAGATAGAATATGAACATGAATGAAAACATATTTGTTCAGATGTCAAATTATTATTGCTCAAAAAACTCATGTAGTACATGAAAAATGGAATAAAAGCCATGGATACGAAAAATGGCTTTGGTTGAATACAAAATGATACACACGACAGATTGTATTGAAAATACTTGGAATACAAGGATGGTTCAAGAAGTATTTAGCCCGATGTAGAGATGGCGGTAGTTTCTTGAAAAATACCACTGTATTAGAAAGTACACAATCTATAAAGAAAATATTTCGTATTTGAACACGCCACGTTGATTTGTATTTGTTTGGCAGCCAACAATAGTGAACGTTGTCAGTGAATTTGTGAACATGGATAAAAATGCTCATAGTTATGTGATACAATACTTTTATTCGAAAGGTCTTAGCCCAACCAATATTAAAGCTGAACTAGATTCTACTCTGGGTGAGACTGCTCCTTCATTATCAACAATAAAATATTGGGTAGCAGAGTTTAAAAGAGGTCATAAATGTTGGAGGAAATGCACAAACCAGTAGTGGATGATCATCAACTGAAAGTGCGCGAGCTAGCATATATAGTAAGCATTTTAAAAAGTGAGGTGTATCACATATTAACTGAAAATTTGAACATGAGAAAGCTGTGCCCAAGATGGGTGCGGCGTTTGCTCACAATGGAATAAAAACAGCGTCGTGAAGATATTTCCATCGAGTATTTGGCAATGTTTTACAGAAATAGAGCCGAATTTTTGCACCGTTTCATAACCGTCGATGAAAAGTGAGTCCATCACTTCACACTCGAAATAAAAGAAGAATCAAAACAATGGACTGAAAAGGGAGATCGGCTCCAAAGAACTCCAAAAACAAAATTAAGCAAAAATTAGCCACATTTGGCTAAGAACAAAGTGTTGTTTTATAAAGACAATGGATCCCAGCATACACATCCGTTATTGCAATGGCCAAAATTAATGAATTGAAGTTTGCATTATTGCCGTATACCAGCTATTCCGTCAGATTTAGCTGCCTCGGATTATTTTCCGTTTACATTGAAAAATAAATATATTTTTTCTCAAATTTTTTTGTATTTTCCAGGTACTTTTGGGAACATCCTTGTATATGAAGTATCAATAAGTAATTCATATAGGAAGTGATTTCTAGAGTAGCAAGATTAGTCTAAAGAGCTAAAGACTAGTTAGATAGACACTTAGATTCAGTTTGAGGTACCAAGTCCTCTCAAACTCGCACTTATTTCCCCTTTTGAACAATAGAAAAGCAGAAATGCAGCAATCTGTGAACAACGATCGGATACGGCGATAATGCTATTAAAGCCGAATTAATGACAACTATCAATTCACAACAAACGAATTACATTCAATACTTTGTCGATGTAAAGACCTGCAGGTGCGGTATCAATGGGAGCCCACAAATTAACTACTCGGCGCATTTGCCTCGAACTACAATATATGAAGTTACAATCTAAGAGAGGAAAAAGAAAATTTAGATTTCTAGTAAATAGACGTTATCCATGTTAGAATAAATAGCAACTATAATGACAGTTTCAAATCAACAGTCACTTTCCAAATGTTTCCATTCGTCAAATATCAATGATTTAGATCCTTCAGTAACTGATGCTGGACTGGACAACGATAATTTAACACCGTACGTTCATTATTTGAGCAATAGTTCTAAATATAATAAATATAATAAAACTTTTACGACCGCACGTAAATGGTTTAAATAGAGAATTTGTTCAAAATTCAAATTATGATCTTTCAATTTTATGTTTGGCGATAGGAGTTGGTATGTACGTGTACGTTTATTTCCAAGTTAAGATCTTCAAAGTGTGTGTAGAATTACAACTAAAAAATAATGACTACATATTTTTTAATTTTGTAAATTCGAATTAAAAATGTGAATAGGGGATAAAAGTTTGTAAAAAAAACTTCAAAATAAGCTATAATGAAAGTGTTTGCATACAAATTGACAGATCTGATGAACATAAATCGATTATCTTCATTTGTTGAAAGAAAAATCAAAGCTTGAACCAATCTAGATTTTACGTCATTATGCTAATTGAACGTTACTCATCAACAATTTTATGATAGATACAATGCACCTAACCTCACGATTAACCGATATTTTACTTTACTTGACTGCCCTCCGAGGGTTGCTACCAAGTTTTGAGATAAACGAATGAAAACGAATATTTATAATTGGATATGGCTTTATTGTTTTCCAAAATATTCTCTATTAAGATCAACACACTTTTGTATGCGTTTGAACCAATTGTTGAAGCATTTTTTCCATTCCGATTTAGGTACCTTCAAAACATGTGATTTGACCGCATAAATCGCTTCTTTGGATGTAGAAAAACGTTGATCTGACAATTAATTTTTGATCTGCGGGATTACAAAGAAAAAATTGAGTGCCAAATAAACATGACAGATGTTTTGAGTATTCAAACACGTTTTTGTTTGAACTGAGGTGCGAGAGCTTGATGGTGGATAATTATCCATTTTCTAAGATTGGTTCCCCAGTTATACCGAGAAAAACAAGCAAACATTTGTTTCGAAGTGCTTCATGCACGAACAACTTTTGTTGTATTTGACTTGAAAGACTCAAATAGATGATTGTTGTTTTTATTGGGTACATATTTATAGATCCATGATTCGTCACCTGTCATGATCTTATAGACGTCTTTTGAACTACCGCACTCGAAACGAGCTTTTATTGAGCGATTGTTAATTATGCGGCATCAAATGCGAACAAATCTTTTTGACAGCCAAATGAATGAATGAAGTATACCTCAGTTTACGCACAGCATCGATGTTTTCTGGCACATCACTTTGGACGACCTTTCACGAATCTCATCCTGTGGCCAAATACGATCACGATTAAATTCGAAAAACCAGTGAAACACGGTGCTTCACCACCAAAAGCCGAAGCGAATTGATCGACATTGATGTTATTTTTCGACCAAGATATATGTTTATCGACTCACTGCTGTTGGTTTAATCCACGTCGAAAGTCAAAGAAAATCATAGCTAGAAAATTTTCGCGTTTTATTTACATTTTTAGACCAAGATGAATGTTTCAAGTAGGCTGTGAACAACTCAAACAGCACTCGTATAACGAGTATGAGTACGCTCACCACTAAACATGTCAAACTCGTATTATCTGATATAAAATTGACAATCATTGCTTATTATTATTTATTGAAAAAAATACCCCAATTCGATTTTTGCCTGAAAATTCGAAATTGAAAAACAATTGATTCTGCCCTTAAAGATTATACGAGGGCCGTTTTTTTCAACTTCCGATCGCACCGTGCTGACGCTACGCGGGCAGAAGAAAGGGGGGCATGCGCTGTAGGCGACTGCGAAGCTCTCTTACTACATACTACGCCATTGCTGACATTCAGGCGTCAGTCAGCGTTGTGCTACAGCCACATAAACATGTTCGCCAATATTGATGCTCAAAGTGTGAATTTTGAAGTGTGATTTGTTTTCTACATGCTAAAGGCAATAGTGCTGCAGGAATCCATCGGAGAATGAATCGTGTATATGGGGAAAACTTCATGAGTGATGGTGTTATGCGTGAATGGTGTAGAAAGTATAAAGATGACCATAATTATGTCCATGATAAAGGGGGCCAAGGACGCAAATCTATCGTCTGAGATGACCTGATTCAACAAGTTGACAGAATGGTTAAGTGTACTGATAATAAAATTATTGTTTTATATGATCTTGTCTTTTATTTATAGCCTATCGGAGGTTTAAAATAAAACGGCCCTCGTACATTCTTATTAGATTAGGTTGTAACGTCATTATGGTTGTTTTATTTTTCATAAGGTTTGATCGTTCACTCAAAATTCTATAAAAATGCGACAATTGGTCTCAAATGTCGTTTTCATTGGGTATTTATGTAGTTAGAAAATTACTTATTGTATTTAAAAAAATACCAGTCGAATACTTTATAGTATTGTACTGCATCTTTAAAAAATTTGAAAAATCAATTGAGCTGTGTATACACTATAGCCAATTAAAATTTAGCCAATTTCGCCAATTTCACAAATCACCCTCTAAATTAATAAAGAAGAGGAGTTGTCACTTTTTAGTAGTTACATGGTATCCCTGAGAGACTCTACATATAGAAGTATAAAGAGTTCCTCATGACTCACCTTGTATAACTAGACATTTGTTGCAATATCAACTAAAGCAAGCAAAATTTCAAGACCCACTCTCTTGACTGCTGATTCTCGCATTCTTTCTAGCAACAGTCGCTCTAGGGCACCAAATACAAGCAATTTTATCTGTCCCATACATCCAAAATCATATTCTTTTTAAAAATTCCAAACAAATATATTTCAGAAGTTATTCTCCTGATGTATATCGTCCTTATAATAAAATTGCACAACGGGACTTTCGTTGATGAACAGCAACTGGTCGATAATGTCCCCAGGGCGGCATATAATTAGTTTCGTTCAACGTTAGCCGTAGAATCGCGGCATCTGCGGCAGATGTACGTATCATTCGACTCGGTTTTATTTCCTCGCGATGTGCTACGACGAATCCTCTGACTTATGGTATGTTCGCTTTTCCACAAGTCCTAAGGGAACGGCATCCCCTTTACCGCAAGTGCTAGGCCGCAACACGTCTTACGCCATCTAACCTTGTACGTATATCCTGGATATTTAAGAGTCTTTCGGTTTATGGGTCATTTACAACGGAAAGCCACGTTATTTTAATGGAACTTCGATTGTAATTAAATTGGCCAAACAATAGCAGAGATTTTGAACGAACTTCTTACTTACTTCTTTAGAGATTGACATAGGATTAAGTTTTTTAACATCAGATAAAACATTTGTTACATTTGATAGGATTTTCAAATATGACTCAAACTATTTTCGTTATTATATTTTATATTTTTTAATGTATGATCAATAAATTTGTCTCCTATATTGATCATTACCACCCACATCATTAAGTCGCAATTTCTCCAATTACCTCGACTTCCATATTATACAAAAAACATTCTAAGTTTGGAATATCAGTAAGAGCAGTAAGGGATCGTTAACAAAATATGTACTTTTTGTCCAACTAAATATAAAGCATCGCCTCTAAGGATTTTCTGCTCCATGATTAATGGTGGAACGAAAAAATTTTCGAATTCCGTAAAAGTAGCTTTAGAATAAGAAGATTCGCCTAACCTACCCCTATGAAGCCCCTCCCTAGACTTTGAAGCTAAGCTAGAGCAGTATAAAACTTTCAGGATACCTCTAAGGAACGCCATCTCAAGCAATAGGAAGGAAGTGATGAAATGAGTGAACAATGATCCATGGGGACAGGATATTGTGTTGAAGAAGCTGTGAAGGACAGATTCAACAGCAGACATACATGGGGCAGTGCATTTAAACACCAACATGATTGGTCGAATCACCCCAGAGAATTTCTGAGGTCTAATTGTCATGACAGCACTTGAAATAAGTTACTTAGGGGTGACGTTAGAAGTTTTGAGAACACGTCAGGAGGAGAGGTCGGAAAAGGCCACATGATGCATACTATCAAAGCCATATAGGGCTAAAATCTGGAGAGAATCAATGTGATTTGAAAAATATAGACATAAGGTTGAGTATGAGCAGCGGCGGGGTGCCGCAGCACTTACTGCACCGTATCGGCTCCATCCATTCCACCAAACGAAATAACGAGAATTTATCGCCGCAGAAATCGACAATTGCAACAAAGATGAGAGAGCAGCTGGATAGACCCACAGGCTAATCAAGAGCGTAAAGGACTGGACAAAAAGGAAGCATGATGGCGTAATCTATTACTTGACGTAATTCCTAACTGAACAAAGGTACTTTGGAAGAAGTGTTCAATGTACAAAGTTAGACAAGTTCATGCATGATTATTTGCCTCCTCATCGTCACATAAAACACTCACTCAACATAAATAATGGTACCAATATAGAAAACTATTTGAAACAACATGCGTTTCTTAAACGTCAGTCAGAGGAATATATAATTAAAGAGAGAAGCTGGATAATGTTATGATGGAGGCTTTCGATATCGATCTCACAAGAATTCAGCCGTTTTTATAATCTAGTCAACTACATAATTTATTTTAGGTTATCTTAACAATGGGAATTATGCACGCTTGTCAGGCAACAGAATAACACTCGATGCAAATTACAGGTTCATTTTTTGGTAAGTGTACCAAATATAAGAAAAAATTTCAAATAATTCACTATTACGGATAATAATTTTTGTACCATAATAAAGACACCTACATTCCACCGATATTATCACAAGGAATGTTGCTCTCTAAATTTTAAAATGGAAAATATACCTCACAAAGAATGAACATTAACATTACAAAATAAATTCAGAACAACGAGGAAAGGCATTTCTATATTTTTACCGTAATTAATCTGCAGGGTTGTTTTAGCCGTTCGTCGGAATTAGTAGATGCTCTATATAACTGCACCGACAAGACAAGCAGATACAGTAAATAAAATATACAGCTCTACACCACCCTAATCAGTTAGTACATCAACAACATATAAGCAACAAAACCAAAAACAATAAATTTGCATAATTCAGTTCCATAGATAAAGTATAGTATTCAAGTTGTAACACGATCCGATTAATTCGTGTTCGTTTTTTCTTAATGTTCTCAATGTTAGTTCATGATAGTAAATTAGCAAAACATTGACCCCTTATTCTAAACAAATACATCTTTGTCATACCATTATGTCATTATTGGCCAAAATACACGATTTTTACTTTCATTGGAGTACATTTCCCAGACGAAGTTCATTGTTTCGACTGTATCTAAGTTTCTAAGGTATAATGATACACCCAAGTTTCATGTTCTGTGACATATCCAAAGAAAAAATTATTTTGTTCGAATTTTTAATACGAGCGATCTATTGACCAGCAATAAGTAACCGCGGAATCCACCTTCCATATAACTATGAAACCTTCAATGCATAACATTCACATAACTTTTTCCGGTTTACTCAATTGTTCTTTTCCAAATTTCCATATTCAAGTTTTTCCACGTGAAAAATAATGTTCAATCAGTAGAAATTATTTTTTTCTCCATATCCACAATGGAAAAAGGTTATTCACAAAAGTATTTGAACATTAAAGCCTTTATATATGTGGTCGGACTTTCCTAGAGGATGAATTTCGTAAAAGTCATTCAAAATTGGCTGTCGTGCCAGAAAATATCAATGATAAACCGATATTGCAAGATCGTCAGGACACATACCGTTAGATCGAGGTACACTTGGGCATTAGTTCCACTCGCATACATTCAATATTGCATGAGTATTTGGCTGTCAAAAACATTTGTTCGCGTTAACGCATAATTTGACAATCGTTCAAAAAATTTCGCGTCGATTGATGCAAAGAAATTCTGAAAAAATTCAATCGTGGTACTTCAAAGACGTCTATAAGATCGTGACATGGATATACGACTTCGAAGCAAAATGGTCAAGTGTTTTTTCAGAATAACTGGAAATGTCACCACTGTTACATTAACGCAACGGTCAATTCTGGATAGTACACCAGCATTTGTACGCCAAAAGTGTTCGGAAAAATCAGGGGAAACAAGTTGCAGAAGACGAATCATCCCCAGTCCCAGTTTGGCACCCAACGATTCCTTTTTATTTCCTCAGATCAGTCAACGTTTTTCTACACCTGAAGGAGTGGGTTCCAATCACAGGTTTTGGAGGTACCTCAATCGGAATGGAAAAAATGCTTCGAACTTATGCAAAAGTGTATTTGTCTTAATGGAGAATATTTTCAAAAACGCTTCAGCTAAATCCATTTATACATATTGATTTTTATTCAAAACCTAAAAGTTGAGAGATGCGTTGAGAGATTGTCACTGAAATTTCAGCAATTTTTGATGCTCAGTTTCTGTTTGACAATGGTATAAGTAAGTCACTGTGAATATTTTTTTAAAAATAAAAAAAAATGAGTAATGCGGTATGAAACATATTGAATGTTATTCCAAGTTAAAGGTTTGTACTCCTTTTTCCACAACGGCATACGGTGAGAATGAAACTTAGAGCAAATTGAAAAATAAATCGATTTTAAAGCTGGTATTGCATTTTCAAGGTATTGTGATTCTGACAGTTATTCTGTTTTGTTCTATGTTTGCTCTATACTGCTCCAAAATATAGCTTTAAAAAATTATTGTTCACGCGACAAATAATTTTTAAACCTGCATCACATTTTTGATATTTCTGGATTATAACCAATGTTCTGAATTGTTATAAATTTGTTCTAAATTGTTCTATAATATTGTTCTTGAAAAAAAAATAATTCAGAAATTTCAAGAAAATTGATTACATTATTCATCTAATATGTCACTACCACCCCAATTTCGAGAAATCTTTATTAAATTGTGTGTTTTTCCTAGATTCATTGAGGATTCCCTACTCTCTTTTACAAAAGCTCGCTCTATTTTTCAGAAATTTATTGAAACTTCAATTTCAATCAACCGCTAAAATTGTAATAATTCGAAAAAGCGCTGCTACAACTCGAAAATTAGAATTGTTTTTCAATTCTCTTTAAAAGTTTTATTCTCGGCCTTATGCCGCTCTGGAAAAAGTAGAATAAACCTAAAAAAACCAAAAGCAGTCGCAAAAGTCTAGGAAAAAGATAGAATAACTCATGTAATAGCGATTTCTCGAAAATGTTGTGGCAATGGGATACTAGTTCAATTATATAATTCTTTTTCTTAAAATTCCTAAAAAATATTTTTTTTGGAATCAACATTCTACAACAAACTTGTTGAAACAACTCAGATCAACGATTATAATCGCGAAAGGATAACCCCAAGGATAAACCACCAGATTTGGTAAAAAATGGTATCTATGGAATAAGCTGTAATGATTGCGATAGAAAGTATTTTGGGCAGTCTAATAGACCCTTTAAAGGCCGGTTTATAGAGCACAAAGCTCAATCAAAATACACAGACCTTAAATTGGATATTGCTGAGAAAATTGCCAGTTATAATTATGAAATGAATATGTAAAATAATGTAAAATACTTTTGGAATCATTGAAATTGTAAAATGAAAAAACAGTTTACACAGGTTACGCACCCCACTTTAAAGTTTGGTAGTTAAGGGACGAAATGAAATTTTCCGCGGAAGAGATTTTTCCCACTGGAATTATTTTTCGCAGGAGGAAGTTCATTGGTGGGAAAATTTAGTATAAGTAGGTAGGTGAAGTTTAAAGTTAGGTTTAAGTTCCAGCCTCTGAAGATGGTAGCTTGGTTATCGAAACGCACATAAGACAGTGTAATTGTGAGTGTTAGTGTGAACAGTGTAATCAGTAAGTGTACAGAAGGAGACAATGAATGTTGAAAAGTAGAAATAGAAAAATCACGGCAACTTTTCAGACAATTATCGTATATATGGGTAACAAAATCTTCAGTTACAATACTCTATTTCTCCCTAAAACCTCAACAGAATAGTATATTTTTTTGAAATATTTTTATAGGCTCCCGTTGATTTTTAAATACGTAGGGTTCAAATATCTAAGGATTCCTTTTTAAGTTAAGGTCCTCCAACTTGATCGGTTTAATCCCACATATATGTTTCTCGATATCGAACTCAATCCTCCTTCTATTTGTACATACTTGTACGGGCGTGATCGTGTAACAAAGGGCTCTTTGTATTTCTCCGTTCCAAAAATTCCGATGGAAACCTCCAAACACCCATGTGTGTATTTCACTTTACATGCAACGGGGACTGTTTGATGCTACAAAAACAAATACAAATTGGTTAACCAACAGTAAAAAAAAGGAAATCCGATAAAAATGCTGAAGGTTGGAAGGCTTGATTTCGTTTTTTTTGTCACTGCTGATTGATGACGGTATACGGTTAACAAGAACAAGAATCGATAACTGTTATCTTTAATCAGTAGAGAATTTGGTATCGGCTCTTAATAAACCCAAATTAGCACATGTTTATTAGAGATATATACTGAATATGTAAAGTGAGTGGAGTACTAAAAGAAATATTATTTGGGATATTTGGAGCAGAACATTTTTTATATACAAGGAAGACTATAGATGGCGTAATATTGAAATTACCCAGTCAAAAAGCATATTTAATTCACTAGCGTGTACATACTGGTTTCTAAAGTTAAATCCAGTTACATTTTGAAGTTTTGCATATTATGTTTTCAATATTTTAATATGAAAAACGAGAGTTACCTGTTGAAATGGCGAATTGTGAATCCCCTCCCATAAAGATAAATGAATAATTTTTCTTGAATTTACTTGCAATATCATCATCGAAGAGATAATAAAACCAAATGTGTACAATTTGTTGCAAAAGCTTCTAGTAAGTAAGGAGGATCTTAAAACGTTTTTATGAACAACACACCAAAATCCTATTCAAACAACAACCAAAGGACTTATTGATGAAGAAATTATATTTTTGGTAAAAACTATGGATATATGCAAGAATAGAACAATTGTCATTCTCGTTTGAAGATCTAAATATCTGCGTGAATTTAGGAACGAAATAAATATGAACTATAAGATTTTTTATTCAAATGAGATTACCACAGGCCATACTGTAAATAAAGTATGGGTAGACAAGGATATCTGCCAGAGAAACCCAGTACTTTCCGGTAAAGTTGGACGGAGTAAAGTCTTCTGTCCCCTATTACATTCGACTATGTCCCGAACTTCTATAGGTTGTAATGTTCGAAAAAGTCCTGCCCTGGTAATTGATTCCAGAGGTTTGCACTTTTCCAAAGAAAGGAGTCTCGATATATTCTGAGGTTCTGGACGTCTGTTGGTGAGCTCGGTATTCATGAGCACCGTCTGCCTGTCCGAAGCTATTGCGGATTATAGCTTTTTGATCTTTAAGAGGAATCAAAGTTTCTATGAAGCTGCCTTAGCGCTAATTAGGCCACGTGAGTATGCCAGGAAATATTGCACCCAACTTAATCATCCAACAAGAAAATTTGCGGTGATGGTGATATTTTATGTCCAGACAAGACCAAACCATGATCTGCAGTGATAGCCTTATTTGCTGCATTAAACTCAATCATATTGCAGAATGTTTTCAAGATCAGTATAGATGATGGTAATCTGTAGCTGCGGATTTGGATGTTTGTCCAGTTTATTGGGGCGGCTCATTTGAATGGCGATACCAGTGTGCTATTATCGAAGTTATAGATCGTATTTGCAATTTTGTCAAATAGATCGTTAATTTTCAGAAGGGAATAGACGACAAAATGCATCACTGGGCAACACTAGCGTTGACCTCAAACTTTTTTGAGGTGTATCTATCGATAGTGATCTGGATGGATCGGTCTTTGAGATAGCTACCAAGCCAATCGATAAGTCAGGACCACAAACCGTACGATCTTAATTTATTCAGAAGGTTGTCATGCCAAAGTCTTCAATATGCCCAGTGTGGTTGCTCTGGATTTCCCATATTTATCTAGGTAGTTGTTGGGAACCGTCTTTTTCCCTCTTTTGATGTGGATTGAACCGAAGCAACTTTCCAATTGGTATTTATATGATAGATGCATAGCGGACTTGTTAGTTCAAATGCGCATTTCTTGTGAATCGAATCGAGGCCAGCAGCTTTATTGACGTCCAAGCCTTTGAGAAATTTTGCCATATCTAAGTGTCGAAATTCTATTTCTGGCACCTAACCTAACCTAACCTCCAGAGAGGCTTGGTTAAAAATATATTGAGCAGGCTTACTTTGTGATTTCCAAAATATTTCCATAATACGTAGACCAAAAAATACCATGTTCTGTGATTGAATGTATAATGAATAATTTCAAAATGTATCGGTAGACAATAATGTAAAACTACTTTGCCCGAGGTAATGTAGATGTGGTATGTACGTATATTACACCAGTATATACCTATTGCCAGATTAAAAATAAAAAATAATTGATACGTCTCAAAAACTATTGTTTGATGAATATAAATCTCACTTCAATTTGACTGGACGTTTTATATTGTTTGCGTCATTTTCATTTGTTGTAACTTTTGGCTTCAGATTCTTTTGTGGAAAAATTGAAAGCACCTAAATATATCGAGAACATTCCGTGAACATTCTGTGAAATGGATATAGTTTCGATCGTATACAGGGACGGTTTCACAGAAGGGTCACTTGTCAGACGTTGTTAATAGTTTCGCTTACTCGTGTTAAAACTTCGAACGATTATTGGGATTTTTAAATCGATATTTCACGGTAGATGAAATTTTAGTAACAAAATATTATTTTACTCTACTAACAATTATTGATAAACTTCGATAGCATTTGATAGCATTTGATGAAGAATAATCATATATTGTTCCCTCACTTATAGCATTGGCTTGGTGGAAAGCGATTCCAGTCAAACAAAGAGGTGATGTCAGAGACAAACTCGTATTTTGTGGAACTTCCAACAGATTATTTTTTGGATGGTTTGTGGAAATGAGGAACTCCTAAGACTGAGTGTACGAAGTTAAAAACCATATTATATTTAAAAGTTGATTATTTTTCACAGTAATATGTATAACTTTTTTATTATAAAGCCGCCCCCCCCCCCGTCAAAAAGCAAAGAGCCCTCGTATGATCAATTTCTGTTTAATTATGAAATGGATAAATATATAGATAAATACTAACATAGGGTAGACGGTTTTCATTCAAATGGGAATAGAATACACATTAATCTCTTTCGGAGAGATTTTTTTGTCACACAATAAAAAAAGGAAAAACAACTGATTGCGTTACCGCCGTTGGGCTTACGAACTTTTAATTACCCTTTTATTCGAGAATTCGTCGGATTTTCTCTCGACTAAAAAGAGTTATTCCTACATTAAGCAAAAGGATTAATTATACAACCGTGTGTATGAAATGCTAACCGGAATTCAGACAAATCGAAGGACACTGTTGATTTCTATTAAGGGATTTTGTAATTTGCAAGAAGCATTATCACATGTATTCATGCATACATTGAAAAGTGTCAACAAGCTTTACGGAAAGTTGCAGCTTGCTGCTTAGATCCATTTTATTATAAAGAGGTCGGCATAAGTCAGGTAATAAATTTGATTTAAAAGAAAAAAGTGGTATCAAAATGACTTCATTAAACGAAATTAAAGAAGGGATTCAAATTGATACCCATCTTGATCAATGCATTTAAGGCAACGTTTCTCAACGGAGAAACGGAGAATTTCAAATTCTTCCTCCATTGCAGTGCGGAGGTCGGAAAGGGTGCATTGTCCTGATGTAAAAACGCGGTCCTTAAGAAGGCCCCTCAGGAAGAAATCACAGTATATTTAATTAAATTTGAAGTGATTATTTTTTATACTCGCTGGTGAGTTTTTCTCTAATATCTTTCTAACTTAGATTCTTTTCTAGATTTTCTATAAAAAATTATATGTGAATTTCACTAGTGATTACGTGAAAATAAGGGACAGAATAGAACCGATTTCTGTGTGGTTATATTGTTACGAACAAGTTCGCAAAATGGTTCTCTAGGCCGGCCCTGTCCAGCTACTATTTTGAAATTTTTTTACAAATGATGGAACTCGTTTGATGTTGAATTTGTATATAATTTTCTCTCTTAGTAGCAGGCGGTTTATTTAGGTACAGTATTTCTTCTAAATAATTTCTAGAAATGTCTTTTTATTTATTTCTTTTTGTTCTAGAACTTTGTAGAATTATATTTAGGTATATAAATGATTTGTGTAGACGCAGTTAGTTAGTTTTAAATAAATAGTCGTAGTGAAAATAAACGAATTAGTAAAAGTAATTGTAGAAATTATTTAATTGATATTTATAAATACATTATTATGAGTTATGTGTACTGTATAGTGTGTAAATAAATAAAGAACCTAAGAGACAGTGTTTATTAGTTCACCAAACGAATAGAAAGAGTGTAAATAAATACGAAAAACATACAATATTTTGAAAATATTCATTTGGTTGTCGTATGTCAATTTTCTCCTCAATCGTTTCCATACATATATTCAGCTGATCTGGGCTTCATTTTATAACTCAGGCACATATACTACCGGTCAAAAGAATTTACCCATCCTAGAGTTTGCAAGATACACAAGAATTAGAGACAATATGAACCTACCGCAACCTCTTAATTTTATTTTAACGTCTTAAAAGATGTTTGTTAACTGCCAACCTGTCAAAAAGGCACACTTCTCTCAATCGCCTCATTCATTGATCTCACCTGCTACCTCTGGGCCCGGGAGTCATCAATCACGTTTACTTATTAATACAATACGTTTATTTTCAGCGATTGTGGTTAGGTTAGACCTTCAAGGCCGCCCTGAACGTTTTCTATTGCCAAATCTCCTAGAGGATGCATACCAAGATGTTTTGGCCTACAAAGTATAAATCACAGCACGTTCTTGCGTCTCACTGGGTTAACTGGGATTAAACTACAATCATGAATACCGAAGAAGTAATCCTCAGTTAAAGAATAATAAACAAGTCAGTAGGTACTTGCAAATTTTAACTTATCGTACTCGCCGACAAAATATAAACATGCCCTTGTATAAACAGATTTTTTCAAGTTTTCTGAGACACAGTTCCGACCTTCGCTTGACAATATGAAAAAGAAATTTGTTAAAGTGTATTATTTTGAAATTAATGTCGATGAGAAACTGTCTCTCTCAAATCTAATATTCTCAGGTCTTCTGTTTTTTCTGTGTCCATATTATCCTAGAAATTTATTGAAAAGAAATTCCAGCTATCTGAAGGCCAAAAACTCTACCAGTATCTAACTTAATTGGTTGCTGATAATCTAAGTTTTGTTTTCCCATTCTAGATGTAATATACTCTTAGAGATAGAAATTGGTGTATATTGTTATTTGAATGGACAGCTTCTTACAACAAACGAAGAAATGAAGCCGAAAGATTTCTAATGCTAGTGTAAAATTCTAAATACGTTTCAAGATTTTTGTAATGAACATTTTTTTGTATACAATATATTAATTTCTGGTTTCTATGACACTGCGTTATTTTTTTCCATTTTCTGCGTGTCACAAAAAACACTCGATGCCAAAGCTTTTGTTTTAAGTAATCCCCCTTTTTTCCATTAACTAGCCATGAAATTTATTTTATCAAGTTAAACAAACAGAAACTTAATCTTCTTGTCTTTTTATAATTGATTCGAAACTTCGTAATTTACTCTGACAAAATATTATAATGAATTTACTTTTCGAGATAATTGGGTAGATAATTACGTTCGCAAATACACTTAACGTAGAAGAGAGGGTGGTTTCCAAAAGCGGGATTATATGAGACGGATCTTGCTTCTTAATAATAAATTTTTTTCAGTGGATTCAGATGGTAACTTGAAAGATATGGTAATTTCTTTTCTTAATATTTGCATTCAAGATGTTTTGATAGGGCTTCTCCCAATATACCGGATAGTCAAAAACAAGAACATTTTCGTGTGCTGGAACTCCACCTGCATGTTCGTCTGTACATTACTGTGTATCTACTACCTTTTCACTACATCATGTGATACTACAGTTTCCCTTAATGTATCCTCCAAATCCTTGTGAATTTGCGTTCGGATCGGATTTTTTTGAAAGTATTTACATAAACATGGTTCAATAGGTTCACTTTCAGTTTCTAGCGTGATTATATGGTAATTGTATTGATTCATACATGAATCAAGGGCGGAGCAAATGGTTCAACCTAAGTAAACGTGCAAGTTGGAACGTTTGATGCTCGGGACAGATATAGTTCATCACCCAAACACAGAAGACACTGTTTATCCAGGAAATATCAAAAATGGTCTTCAGGGCTTCTTATTCGACTTATACAGCAAGAATCCGTGAACCCCAGACCTTTGTTATTTTATAAATGCCAAAAATTTGTTAGCGCATGATTCCAACGAACGTTTGGGTTACCGTGATTTTGGCAGGTGAATTGTACTAAAGGTTTGTAAAATACTGATATAAATTCATCAATAAGTGTGATTTCTCGGTATTGCCTTCATAATATTTTTAAAGATCACGTTATTCATTGCCAGACACTTAACATAGTGACAACCCCTTGCCAGACAACCTTAATGATCATTAAATTATATTTCTACTTACGTTATAGTATAAAAGTTGATTTTTATATATAATAGTTGGGTAATAATTAGATCATATTTCCTCATTAACCAGTCATTTTTAATAGTTCCAACCCCTTGTTTGACAAGCATGCATGGTAGCTATAGAAGCGAGCGCGAGGCTCAATAGACCAGACAATACCTGTATTGCTGATTAGAAGTTAGGATAACGGAAGAAATTAACAAAATAACCACTGAGGTCATACAAACTGTACGAGAATTCCAAAATCGCCTCGGTTATTGTCAAGGAGTGAATGGTGTCCATTTTGAACATTTAATTTAATTTTAAAACACATTGAAAAACGCATTCTAAATATTTTGCGACATTATTATCTTCATTCTACGTAAAGTTTTGAAAGAAAAATTATCAAAATTTTACATCTGAAAAATTAATTTTCTTAGTTATGATTACACAAAATTGAAAAACTTTGTATTGCTAAATAAATGACTAAAATCCCATTTCAACAAGGTGCCACACGACCCCCTTCCTTATGTAAATTTTTCGAGGGGATGCTTATAATTTCAAGGGGGTGCTGGAGTGGGATAATATTTTCATACTGTAAATTGTCAATTTAAGAATAAAAATCGACCTGTTTCAGGGTTTTTTCACATAGTACATAACGCTAAAATTGAATTTATTCAATAAATATGGACCGTATTGTATACCGTGTGCCAGGATGGGTGAAACGACTATTGTAAAAAATTTACATTTTTAGAACCCAGCACTGCTTGTTTAAAGACTAATTTCCAAAATAAGTTTTGTTTTGATAAACGAAGTATTTGGAAAAGTTATTGATATAAGTTTTTTTTGATTTTTGGAACAAATCAAAAACTAATATTTGCAGCAAAGACTGCCATCTAAACTCAAAGTTGTGTCCATAAAAATATTAATCTGTTAAAAAGAAGCTCTCAGTCACTACATTATAAGACTTGATTGATTTTGAACACAATGTTAACATCAGAGAAAAAGTTATGTGATTTGGTGTTGGGGATCAATAAATCTGGTGATTGCTCGGTTCAGTAAAATATATCCAAATACTTAAGTAATACTTAATCAATAGATTTCTTACAACAGGAGGCATATTTATTATAAGATGAAAGATACAAAAGCTTATGATGGAATCTGATGCAGGTCCTTTAGTTGCTAGGAATTAAATGTATGAAGATCCCAAAATTTCACTAGGAAATCGAATAAGAAGGTCACGTTGAATACGTATTGAAAAATGCGCGTATACAGGAGAGAGATTATTGTAGTCTAACATTTAAAGCGAGGTTTTCAACGTCCTTTGATTCAATTACCACGAACTAGTGTTAATGCTATTGTAATAAGCAAAGTATGAATGTTTTCTAATGAAAATTTTAAATTATTGTGGACAACTAATTTCGAAATTTGATATATGGGCTTAGATGGAACTTTTCTCAATAACTTTTTTTCATATTTGCCACATAAAAGACAGCTCACTTAAAAGAAGGTTTGTTGGGAAATTTTCGAGGAATATTATATTAGAAATTAAACTTTTGTTAAGCAGCGATAAATTTCAAAAGATTGGAATCTATTTCTTGTAAAGAGAGTGCAATTTTAGCAAAATCACACCGGTAGTTGCATTTTTTAACAATTATTTATTTTTTTGTTTATTTCATAAGTTCTTGATAAGAAATGATGTCAGAAAATAGAATTTTTAATTAAAATTGAAAAAATATGTAAATATTTAGGAATTGGAAATCGCAAAAATTTCAATTCTCATCGGTTTTCAGATGTGACGTCATAGGTTCAATGAAAACATTAGGCAGTTTTCTGCTTGATGATCACGAGGTTATCATTACTGGCAACGTAGCATGTGCTGTTATAATATAGTTTTTATTTATTATTTACGTATAAAGGAAAACATTTTTCTATACATAAAATACGTTTTATAGATTAAGTTCTTACATTATTACATAATCACATTAAAAATTAAAAGCATAATAAATTTAGTTACTATAAAATATTAAAATAATCTTGAATCTTACTTACATTAAAATAATCCAGGCAACAAAAATAATTAGAACTCTCCCGATCGTCAAAACGACCAACACTTTGAAAGTTTTGTATTTGAAAGTGTTGTTCGTTTTAATAAACCTGTGGGATGTAATTATTTTTGTTGCCAGGATTATTTTAATGTAAGTGATCTTCAAGATTATCTTAATCTTTCATAGTAACCAAATTTATTATGCTTTTAATTTTTAACGTGATTATGTAACAATGTAGGAGCTTAACCTATAGAAGGTTTATTCACTTTATCCTTATATATTGAAAAATGTTTTCTTTTTACGTAACCAATTGATAAGAACTGAAATATAACAGCACACGCTATGTTGCCGGCAACGATAACCTCGTGATCATCAAGGAGACAACTGTTCAAAGTTTTTGTTTTGTTAAACCTATAACGTCACAACTGAAAACCAAAGAGAATCGTTTTCTTATGTAGTTAAAAATTTGAAATTTTTGCGATTTTCAATTAAATATTTGGATATTATTTTTTCACTTTCAAGTAAATATTGTACTTTCCAACATTATTTCACATCTAGAACTTTGAAGAGAAGAGAGATGAAAAAAAAAATAAATAAAATGAAAAATCCAAGTACCCTATTGTTTTCACTTTCAATTTCATTCTGTTAGTATTTTTTAATCAGTAAAGTATCAACTTGATTCGAGCTAGCTCTCAATTTGGGAAGTATTCAAATAAATGACAATCATGCATCAAAATGAGTAGATAATTTTTTCCATCAACGTGATTTTTTTCCCAAATTGCAATCGTTTGTTTTCATATTTTCACAAACAAAGTTCTACTTCGTCGAACTATGCTTAATTTGATGCAATTGTGCAATTACCTCGGATAATTTAGTATTTTACTGTTGATTTGGGAATGATATTTGTAACTGAATCTATTTAATTGAATAATTTCCAATCATCTTCCCTCAAATCAACGAGAATAGTGGTTTAAATAGATGAATCCAATATATTCTATAATCATACAGGAACTGTGAAAACGCGACTAAATACTATACGATCATGAAAGATTAAAATGACACATATTGAAATGGACGCCACTGCAATTTTGCCGCACTCGAAAAAAACTTAATTCTCGAGTACTCAGAAGCGGGCGCTTTCGAAAACTAGAAATTAATAATTGACATACAACTTGAGTTGAGTATGAATGCGGGCGAAATTTAACAAAACCTTAATGTGAGCGCTTGTATTTGTTCTTCAACTGGAATAATTTCGGAGAATTTAGATCAAACACATAATTATTATACAATTATCCAAACACTGCGATATTGACATAAAAGTACTCTATACTTTAATGAATTGAAATACATTTATTAACTCAGAAACTATTATCATCCATTCAATTAAAATGTACCTCACTTCGCAGGATAAATTGATAATGTGCTCTCTAATATCAGAAAGTGATGATGAATATGAATTTGCAAGTACATGATGCAATGAAACGGGGTATATAGGGCGTTCCAACGAAAACTTGACACCCCCCAGAAAATGGAAATGTAAAAAAAATGATAAACTTTAATGCATACCAAAAAATGGAATTCTTTCCTCTCCCAATAAAATTTGACGTATTTGTTTAAATTTTGAATAGTTATGGAGTTTCTGGGAGTTAAAATTTCCTTTGGAACAACATGTATTGTAAACTCAAATTAATTCGTTGAAATTTCTATATATCGGTGTAATCATAAAATTGTTATTGTTCGAGATACTTTCATTGAATTTTTTATGGTCATATTATGGACATCAAGCTTGTCTTTTAAATAAATTGCCATACCATAAATTGTTTATAACATTGTCGATAATTTTGTGAGTAAAAAAATCTTACTGCCTCATTTGCTCCTATCTGGTCAAGTTAACTTTTATTCAAAAATTATTGTTCAAACTCAACATTTAAATGAAATAGGTTTTAGAAGTATATTCAATTATGGAAGTCAACACTAGTTCAGAGTTGCGTTCGTTTTACTAACCATACATAACCTCTTCATCAGTTACAATTAATGTTATTAATTTCGTTCAGTTGCGATATGGAGTGACCAAGGTTTTTACACTCCATACTTGCGATAAGTACTAATTTCAATGTCACTGAAGTTAGTAGAGCAAAATGGGCAGACAGAAAAAACAATAAGAGGAAAATTAAGTGCTATTTAAATGCTATTTAAGTGCTACATTACGAAATTTTCCGCTGTGTGAAATTTTGAAAAATTGGCTGTTTTCTCAGATTTCTCTGCAGAACACTATCATTGGTGAAAAATTATAGATTCGTGTGACCTGGGGCATATATAATTATGTGATCGACTAATGCTAATTAAAAGTTGCGGAAAAAATGAATTTTTAGGAGACTTCATGAAAACAATGACATAGTCTGTTACTGGGAAACATAAGAATGAAAATAAACAAATCGTGAACACCAGTTGGAAAAAGATAGAAACAAACATCAAACAAGAGGCATCGGAGGTACTTAGATGCAGGGCAGTAAACTAAACAAATAGGAAAAGAACTAAAATACCATGGTTCTGTAAGGAAGTGAGAGCTACGAGGATATATTGAAAAATTCTTAGCCTACTATAGGACCAAACAAAATTTCAATGTCAAAATATTTTATTACTCAACATATTCTCCTCTTAACTGGATACATTTATAACAGCGAACCTGCAACGTCTCTAGACCTTTAAAAAAATTTTTCTTCTTGCTCTGCAAACCAGACCTCCACAGCATTTATTATCTCCTCGTTGGAAAAAAATATACGTCCTTTTAAACTTTTTTCAGTTGAGGAAAGAGATGATAGTCGTACGGAACCAAATCTGGTAAATAAGGGGGATGTTCTAGTAATTCAAACCTTAAATCACGAATTTTTTGCATGGTAACATGAGATTTGTATGCAGGGGCGTTGTCCTGCAAAAACAAAACAACTTTGGATAGCTTTGTTGCTTTGTTTTTGAATCGTAGAAATGTACTCAAGTCTCATCCTTAGTAACAATTCGGTTTTAAGAAGTCTGCATCGTTTTCAAATCGAGCACAGATCGAACACGATGCTTCTACCCTTGCACGCTTTTGGTCAACATTCAAACATTTGGGGATCCATTTTGCAGCAATTTTTCTCATGTCCAAATTGACGTGAACTATATGATGAACGCGTTCGTATGAAATATTCAGTGCTTCAGATATCCGTTTTAGACTAATTCGACGGTCTGATAAAATCATGTTATGAACTGCATCGATATTTTCGGGGACTGACACAGAAATTGGCCTTCCCGATCGGTCATCATCTTCAATGGAAAATTTACCTCTTTTGAAGCTTGCAGTCCAATTTTTCACGGTCGCATACGAAGGACATTGATCACCAACGGTATTAAGCATATATTCGTAAATCGGCTTTACCATTTCAAATACAGATACTTGATGATGACTCCATACTCATCTTTTTTCTTTTAATTTATCGCGTAAATCTGGTTTACTTTTTTGACTTCAAACTTTACACTGAGACTTCTAATAAGTTATTGTTCGTTGCTATGGTAACGCAATTTTTTTTATGCAAGGGACTGGTCTAGACTAACTAGATAGATTTTCCAAACAGATGAATAATGATTTTTAATGCCTCCAGAAACAGATATATCGAATGATAAAGTAGTAAAGAAAAGAAGTCAATGTGCTCTTCGAGACAAACCAAATACAAAAGGAAGTATGGGTCAAGTACCTCCAAGAACTGTACGGGAGTGAAGATGAAAATAGATAATATACAGTTTGAATTGACAGATGTGCAATCGGCTATCAAACAGCTCAAAAACAGAAAAAGCCCAGGTCAAGATGGCATAACTAAAGAACTAATCAAATACGGGGGAGAAAGCCTTGCCAAGCAACTAACAACTTTCATTAACAAGATCATGTCACATCAAAAAAACCCAGACGATTAGAGAACGAGTACTGTGATTCTCATGTTCATAAAAGGAGATAAAAAATACCATCTAACTATAGAGGAATCAATTTGCTGGGTAGAACTTACAACAAAAGTCATCACAAATAAAATAAACAGTCTTATCACGTTAACAGATGAGTAACAGGGATTTAGAACGGGAAGGTCGTGCACATATGCGATCTTCGTCAGCAGGCAGATCACAGAAAATCGATTAATTACAACTTACCAGCATTTATGTGCTTTATAGATCTACAAAAAGCTTTCGATCGAGTACAAATAAAAGACGTAGTACATCTACTATATGATAAACAAATCCCTTGATAAAAACCATTGGAAATATAAACATGGACAACAAAATCCAAGCCAAAGTGAACGAAGTGCTAACGAAGCAAATAGCAGTACACAAAGGGATTCGCCAGGGAAACACCTTAAGCTTCTTGCTTTTCAATATGAGTATGGACGAAATAATCAAGAAAGTAAGAAAGCTAAGGGGCTACCAGATGGGGGATCGAAATGTTACAATATTATGTTACGCTGATGATGCTGTTCTAGTCGCAAAAAATGAGGATGATCTTCAAAGGCTTTTACATGTGTTTAATTGCACAGCTAAATCTTTCAATATGATATTATCTACGTCCAAAACAAAGTATATAACCACATCCAAAACTCCGATAAGATGTAAACTAGTCGTAGACGACCAGATAATTCACCAAGTAATGGAATTCAAATGACTAGAAATCGAGATTTCAGGATTTGAACACGTAGTAAACGAAGTAAGAGAGCAAATAAATAAAGCCTTAAGAATAGCAGCATATTTGAACGAAACTATATGACGAAATAAACATCGGAATACAAGCCAAATCGAGATTATACAAGGCCACGATAAAACCCATAATGACCTACACCGCAGAGACACATCCAGAAACGGCGAAAACCAAAAGAATGATGGAAATAGCAGAGATGAAAGTGCTACGCAGGATAGCCGGAAAAACCCTACTGGACAAGGAAAGAAGTGAGAATATCAGAAGATTTTGCAAAATAGATGACGTCAACGAATGGGTTCTATCAAGAAAGAAAGAATGGAACGAGCACCTAAGTCGTATGGATAACAACAGAGTGGTCAAGATAGCGCGCGTTAAATCCCCATTGGGCCGAAGGAGTACCGGCCGACCAGAAAAAGGTGGAGCGACAACCTTGAAGCATGATAGGAGGCAAGGATAAAACAGGCGACTACGTCTAATACACGGAAGAGGAAAAAGAAGAATAGTGAAGAATTATAGACTCGTATGGCCTCGTTAGGGCCTATATAATTAAGTGCTGGACTAATGCTAATTAAGTATTGCCGAAAAATGAATTTTTCGGAAACGTCACGAAAAAAATGACTTTTCTCCAGTTTTTTCAGCAGAACACTACCATTGGTGAAGAATTATAGACTTGTGGGGCAGACATTTAATTATACCGACCGTAACGAGGCCACAGGAGAACATTTAATTAGTATTTGATTATGGAAAAATTCTACTTCAATAATCTTTTGATTTTGCACATTACACGGCTATGCTGTTTTCTAAAGTTAGCAGAACAGCCAAAAACATGCACAGTGGAAAATTTCGTAATACGGCACTTAATTAGCATTTAATCAACAATTAATGTTCCGCTTATTGTTTTATCTGTCTGCTCATATTGCTATGCTAACTTTAGTGTCAGCTGTCATAAAGTTTGTTCAAAGTTAGTTGAAGAAAAATATTATAAAAAATTAGAACAAGTTATATGAAAGTGTATGAAAAGACGCGGCATAAAATAAACTGTGGAATATATTATCAGTTCCGAGAAGAGACTTGAATCGTGAATTCGAGAGCGATTGTCAGTCGGAACTTCTCCGAATTATTCAAATTTAGAAATTGTAATAATTTATATAGCTTCATTCTTATCGGTGCAATGAGTTATAAGTGAAGTGTTTATTTGTCAAAACATGTAGTATTCATAGTGAAAATTGATCTAAAGTTCGCAGACTGCACTACTTCAAGACACACTTAACTGAACATTCAGAATATCAAAAATATACAAAAGAAGGGTAAAAATAAAATCGGAATTACCATCGAAGCCTCTCTGGATGCCAATAATATCTTAATGATAAACCAAGCCTTTAGGAATTGTTAAAAACATGGGCGTTTCCATCACATCAGAGTACATTATACAAAAATGACATCTCCTAAATAAAAAAGTTAGTAGCGCAAAACCTGATGACTCCTTCAAATATGTCTCGTCAACTACAGTTCTTATACATTTGAGGGATGTCCACGTCCCAGGGATTTTGAAATTTATTCCGTTCTAGTTACAGTTGAAAGATATACAAGTCCATTCATTCATTGCAAAAATTCTGCGAATTCCTGCCGTAGCACTAAAAGATGTAACACATGTGGAACTCTTCATCCTGAGCTATGTACAAATCCTCTAGACTGCCCACATACTATGAAGCGTTCCAACTCTTTCCCCCCTTCAAAACCAAACTCAAAAACTCCATATATATCATTCTTCACTTTCCATCTTCGTCCAACGCAAGCACTTCCAACGTCTTACGGTATTACAAAAAATAACTGGATTTGATAAAGATTCATAAATAAAAAATAATACATACACGAAAAACTTCACTTACAGAAGATAATAATATGGATTTTACATCTTCTATTACTCAGTTCACGTCTAATAATCACATACTTATATCTAGCTCCCAAAACTCTCGACTGTTTGAATTTACGATAATTAACCAACCATAACATCACTAAACCTTGAGACAATCTTCTTTCCCATGTTTACACTTATATTAAGTACTTCTCCTTGGTTTTTCCTTGTTAATAATTATTCAAAATTCAACGATAATGAACTTCTTCAAATACAACTTTATTCAATGGAATATTCGTAGTTTTAGCGTTAACAAAGAAGTCCTTTTATAAGAGATGTTAATAATGTACTTCTAAATGAAATCTGGCTAGCTTCAGGAAAGCCTACCCAAATGAAAAGCTTTAGTTGTTTCAGTAATGATCGACACTATAGCTACGGTCTCGATCCGCTGCAAGCTTTTTGATCACCAATTCGCTTTGCCTCCAAATTCATTTGTTAGAACGACCCACAATTCTTAACGATGGCTGACCAACTCGCATTCCGACTCCAAACATCTATAAAAAAACTGTCCGGATATTACAATGACCTCACCTTCTTTAGTTTTGGAGTGTACGTGGAGAACAATCCAAGAATCCAGATTCAATGATCACTTCCCTGTTCTCTGCTCTTACAAAAAATGCAACACTACGCCCACCTCCACTAACAACCTTAACCACGCAAAATATAGAAGAAAGCGTTGAAAAAATTTTTAAAAAATATCAATTTTTTAACTTTTTATGACCATGTATAGGGTGGACCCCACCCAAACGTTCACCCAAAATTATTAATCGTATTTAAATTCTAGTTTTCAAACTTAAGCCTCATTTTTATCTGAAATACGCCATAAAAATAAACAAAATTATGAAAACATAATTGAAAATTTTAGTATTTCGATTTTTTATGAATAAAAATATGGTGAACCCACTTTCAAACATTCACCTAATTTTGATATATATAATTCTGCGCCATGCACAATTTGCAAAATTAACTTTTTCTGTACACTGTATAAGTGAAATGCAAACTTTTGGAGATGTTCATTGAAAACCTTATTAAGACATCTGCAAATGAATAATACTACCCACAAATTACATAATGGTTAACTTCATAAAATACTTCCTATTCAATTAACAGAGAAATTAATATTTTATAGGTAATTTGCAAAATGTTCCTTTCATTGAATGAGTAATCTAATTTTATTTCCGGAACTTTGTATAAACTACTTTCTATTCACATGAAATTGAAATTATCCTGATGTATATTTGTATGTAAATTTCTATACCACCTTGTATATGTATTTGAGTATTTCGTGATGATGCTTTTTGAAGTTTGACTTATTTAAATATATGACTTGTCAAAAATAACAATGGCTTAATACTTCACCACAACTTAAAAATGTATAATTTAAATTTATTTGGGAGAGATTAATTACACTTCTAAATAATACAATTTCACATAAGATTGCATTCACCACCTTGTTATCCATGTTACCTAGAAGCTCACAAAGTGAAAATACTTGTAAACATGAGGTACGTATACCAATTTGAACCAAAAGAAACCATCAACACGCATCTAAGTACTGTTGTTTTCATATTATTTCATATAAAAAGTCTGCCATTAAGGATGTATCCAAAAATTTTGGCTTCATTATATAAATTAACCAAAAGAATAATAAATATATTGTGATATCACAAATCAAATTATATAGCTTAATAAGTTTATATCAGTAACAATTAATAATGAAAATACATAATTAATTTGTAAAACCTGTGAATAAGTATCACCTAACCTCACAAAAGCTTATTGGCGTTTCTGAAATTCATAAAAAACTAATTTTAAAAGTTATAAGTACATACCAAGTTAATGAGTATCTTTTGGCAGCACACAGGTCTTTTTAGTCGGGTCACTTAATGGATAAAATTTCTTATAATAACGTAATGTACACTAAACTTTTCAGTTAATACACAATATTCACAATTTAACTCCTGCCAATAAAGCTCAAAGCCAACTATTCTAGTTTTTGTCAGCTTTCCGCCAAATTAATTGCGTTCGTTGTGCTCTGTTAGAGTGATAGTTCTAGTTTACGAAACAAATACACGATGTCGCTACATAAAATACATACACTTTCTCCCGGTGATTTCGTCGCAAACTAAAATTATTTTATCAAAAGGTCCGTGCTGGAATACAATCCCCTCCGATTTCCTGTTGCTAAGGATACAACGCCGACGCGTTTACAAAATGAGAATGAGAGGATAGTTTTAAAAATTGATAAAAATATAAAAAAAAACTGTTTTTGTACTCTATTCGGTACCTTTTAGGAATGTAGAGTTTTTGCAACTAGGCAAAACGACTACTTGTTTGGATAGAAATTCCATATTCTGAATGTGAGTTGCTTTTTGAAATGAATAGACTGGAATTTAACCTTGATGTAATTAATAGAAAAATAAAATTTCCATGCATAAGAAGTGTGAAAATGTTTCTGTTTTTGTACAAAAATTTTTAATTATTGCTTAGAATTTTTGAAAAGTTTAAAATTCTACTAATATTTCAATGTTGAAAAGAGATATTACACAAAAATAAAAATAAAGATGGCATCCTTCATTTCAGATTCTAAATACAGGGTGATTAACTTTTAAGTAATGAACTTGATGTGTATTTGTCAATTTATTATTTAAAAAATAATTGATAAAGACGAAACATACTCTGTTTTTAGTCTGTTCCAGGGCTTTTTAGAGTATCGCTGGTTGTACTTAATTGAAGTATTCGGGAAATGACGAGAGTATGACAAGACAAGCATGGGTCTGATGACCCTCGGAAAAGTTATGTTGATGTTTTTAACATGAAATCACCTTCTTAAGAGAAAACTTACCCTGAAATATCAGACTCCTACGTCCATGAGTTTTTAAAATAAAAAAATTTTTTTCTCTCACAACATACAATTTTGATTTTAATTTTTTTGCAAACATTAAAAATTTTCAAACAGAAATTTCACGTTTTTTAAGACATACTTGCACTTTTTTTTATAAATGAAGCACTATGCTCTATCATGTTTATTTTTTTGTAAGGTAAAACAGTGTGAAAATAGTTATTTTCCTAACAAGTGCGGAAAGTGTTACTTTCCCGCACTGGACTGCAGTTGTCCCGAACGACGCGGAGCGGAGTTCGGGCAAGCGGTCAAGTGCTGGAAAGACACTTTACGCATGTGTTAGGAACATAATTTTTTCTACGACCGTATATACAAAAAAGTATACCAACCCATTTTTCAAAAATTATTTTATTCCAACAAACATCACAATATAAAAAACTGTAACTAAAAACTACTAATTATTATAAATATTAATATTGAAAACACAATTTGTTGCATTCTGTAGACTAGTAAGAATTGCCGATCCAGAGGAGTTATTTGGTTTCAACTGGAAGGTAGATCACGTCGATGAGGATGGATGGCATCGGTTGCAGGTCGCATAAAGATGACGATGACGGTGACGGCAACGGTTTTAAGTCAGTTGGCAGGAATTAGTTTCATTTGCAGCCTTCAAAATGGCTTCGGGAAGTTCTTCCTCGGTTGATGATGAATTAATATTATTGTATCGGATTCGGTTTAATGTGGTTTAATTTAGAAGAAGATTGCACTTATTCGGTCACTTCCAAGACGTTTTGAGCAACTTTGACGTTTTAGTAACAATTACATGGTTATATAAAAAATATCTGTATTATTTCATATTTTCAAAAAATTAAAAATGCTACAAAAAGCTAGAAAAGGTTTAAATTTTGTTTGATGGACTATTTCGTAAATATTTATTTACCTGTAGTAACAATAGTTATAATCTCAGAAGTGAAAAACTATCTAATATGGTCAAAATGTGCATAATTTTACTTTCCCGCACTAGTGCGGGAAAGTGACACTTTCAACACTAAAATGCGTGCGGGAAAGTGGATTAAAATACACGGTCGTAGAAAAATATATTTTTTTACTATTTATACAATGCGGTCCATATGTATAGAATAAATTCAATTATGTACTATGTGAAAAAAACCTGAAACAGCTCGATTTTTATTCTTAAATTGACAATTTGCAGTATGAAAATATAATCCCCCTCCAGCACCCCCTCTGAATTACTTAAATATACTTCTTGACAATAACCGTGGCGACTTTGAAATTCTCGTATAACATTGTGTATGACCTCAGGACTTATTTTCGTTACTGTTCAGCTAAACATCAGGAAAAAATATTTGAAGATACTAAAATATTAGTCAAAAAGTCAAATAAACAATTGAAATGAATCTAGTAGGCTGCTGTCATTTAAGTATTGGAAGTTACTAAAAGATGTCAGTATAATATTTGTGTTCGTATTAAATTTAATTATGGCTCATTTATCCGAGCCTCAGAAAATAGAGATTTCAATTATTATTGGTTGTAGTAATAAAACAAGAACTCAAAAGGAGGTTTGTTAAATTTTTAATAATAAATACACTGGTCTACAAATTTCGCAGCCTACAGTTGACAAAATTTAAAAAAAAGTTTCGTGAAGCTGGACATGTGGAAAATATTGAAAAATCAGGTAGAAATTTTCAATTTACTTCTAGAAATTCAGGAAAATCCGCATAACTCGAGAACTTGCCGCCGGTAATGATGTAAGAAAATCATTTATTTAAAGAGTTTTGCATAAAAAATACCACCCTTACAAAGTTCAGTTGGTTCCAATGAAGATGAAAGATGGTCAGAATTCTGTGATTTGATGATGGACAGAATGAACGCAGATATGCAGTTTTTTCTGATGAAGCGACGTTTTATTTAAACGAAACGGTTAACAAACACAATTGTAGATATTGTAGCAGAGAAAATCCTTTCTGCATTTGTAAGGCTCACACTCAATATCCTAAAAAAGTGAATGTTTTGGCTGGTATCATTAATAATAAAATTATTTGCCTTTATTTTTTTGGGGGCACAGTTATTGGTGAGGTTTATCTAGATTTTTTAAATAACTCCAATAAAGATAGATCGGCCTATTTGCCGACAAGACAGAGCCCTACCGCATTTTTTCCGAGAAACGACTAAATGGCCGGCTAGATCCCCCGATTTGACTCCTCTCGATTACTTCTTATGGGGTTATTTTTTTAATTTTAAGTATATTTTAATAGACAAGATAATATACCTGATTTAAAAGTTAGGATAACGGAAGAAATAAACAAAATAACCCCCAAGGTCATACAAAATGTTATACGAGAATTCCAAAATGTAACCTAATTTAACCTAACCTAATCCAAACTTAACCTAACCTAACCTAACCTAACCTAACCTAACCTAATTTACCTACCTTCAATGATTTCGATTAATAAACAATTTGCATTTATTTATGATTCTATTTATTGTAACAATTTGTGATTTCTGTTTCCACACATCATTATTTCTCTATATCAATCAGACAGGCATCATTAATTTGGTCATAATGAACATTGACCAAGTCGTCGTGGTCTACATATGATAACAGTCACCGGTGAATGACCAAAATCGTCATGAAAAGGATAAATAACAGTCATTCACCAACTACCTTGGTGGATGTTAGTAAACAGGCAATAGAGTATCTCAAAATATACTGCATTTCGGACATTCACAATAACATATATATGGAAAAAGAATGTTGGTCTGTATGTCCTTCATAGGATCGTAAACTATGCATTCGATCATGTGATGATTGTTAGCAAAGTTGTGGTGTGTGAGCCAATGTTTCTGAGTAATGCAATTATGTTTCGAAATAAAATGATGAGCACGCAAATTTTCAATGCAAATTCATTTTCGGTTTTCGTTTTAATTCAAATAAGCATAAACTGTTACGGCACTATATGGAATTAATTGAAAGGACTGTCGAAAATAGGCGTACCCATCATTCTTTGAAACATAAATCCACCACGACTTTGCAACAGTACCAGACTTTCAGCCAAGAAAATCAAGAATTTTATCGAGATAACAATTTTGAATGGAAAATTCCAATGTGAAGACGTATTGCGACCATAAGCATGAGCTACCTCAGCAATTTATAAAATTCATTGGAATGACAGAGACGCCAATGTATAATAAATTTCTCTTGTTTTAAACTAAGCTCAGATATTTTCAAACCGATTAAATTTACTCCAAAAGATTTCGACAATTATCAGTAATTTTCCATTGATTATTACCTGAATTTTTACAACACATATAATTTGTCTTTCAAATGATTGTTCTCCTTTTCTGTACTTTCAGTTCGAATTATAAGATTTTCAAGATTGCTTTTCGTATTTATCCATTTTTTAAATAGCGTTTCACAACCATCGACATCAACACCAACGCTCTACAAAACAAAAATATCACAGATATCTATCTATAGGTAAAAACCATAGAAATAATCGAGAATTAATAACCTGCAAAAAGTCAATTAGCATAAGATTGACAGAAAAATAAGAAGGAAACCAGTAAGCTTAGACAAAGAAAAACTAATGGACACGTATTATTGGACTCTGAGCACGCTAAAGATTTGTTACCAAAATTAGACGGACGTCATTTTTCAGAAATCAATATTTTTCTTGTAGCGTGTGTTTATTTTTGTGATTATTGAATTACGTAGAATTTATTTTGGACTTATTGAATTTGTTAACAATGGTACAGTGTGTTGCATATGGTTGGCAAAAACAGAAATGATCAATAAGTACCAGGATTATCGTTTTACAAGTATGAAGAGATTAGTATTGAATTGGCTCGATTACAAAATATACAATATATTCATTTTTTTATGCATCGAATCTATCTGATATTTTTACTACCTTTTCCTGAAGTTATATGCCTATATTCTAAGATTATAGTGTAAATACCATGGGCGTAAGTAACTCACTGATGATTTCCATTGGCAATGTATTAAAATTTTTTTTCTTACGCTGATGACGATAATATAACATGATTGATTCAGATAGTTTTATATTATTTTTCAAATTTCCCAAATCTGAAGACATGCGATCGCTATACGGGTTTCAAAAAAGCAGTGTACTCAGAAAATATTAATACTATTACTGAATATGTAAAAGAATTCATTACATGACTTCACAATCAAAAATTTCTAATGGAGAACTTGTAGTTACTTAATTCTCGGCATACTGGAATTGTTATTTTGATAATAGACTTAGAAAATGTATTGAATTTGTGAATTTAAAGACTACAAAAAAACAGTTAAGTCCACTTGGTTCTTGTTTTTTTTTCTTCGTTAATTAGATCAAGAGGTGTCTGAAATAATAACTCTTCTGCACGTCAATTTCGAACTTCCTACAGACAATTACTGTTAAGAACTGGAGGTATTGGAGGTATGAGTAACTGTATACCTCTTAAACAAATGAATATTCTTCATCTAGCGGTAAAATCGACCATGTTAGCCCCGAAAAAAGTTAATGATATAATACCACAATTCCACAGAGAAGTACAGAATGTTGTAGAAACATTTGGAAATATTTTCAATGATCACACATATATTATAAACCCTACGATGCTTTCAAATTGTAGCCAAGAAATTATAATTTATATAGCAAAGTTTCTAGTTGAAAAGTTACAAACAACTATAAAATGTGAGAAGGGTATTGCTGCTTTATCTGGAAATAGAGAGAACTATTTAAATTCTCTAAGGTCTCACAGGTCTTATTTATCCATCTGCAGATGTGATTGAAATATGTAAATTATGAGAAAAATTATAATGTTCAAAGATAATATAAAACGGAAAAAATTTGTAAATATATTAACCAGTAAAAATGTACTGAATAGTATCGGGATAAATTTGTTACAAACGCCTGATAAGCATATTATTGAAAATGATGTAAATCATGTTTATTTTTCAATAAAGTCTGTGTGTGTAAAATTAATAGAGGTTAGAATTCATTTTATTGTGAAAAGGCGAAGTGAATCTACACCAAATTGATGTTGTTCAAGGGCCAATGCATTTTATTTTAATAATCCTAATAAAGCTTGTCATATTATATATTTTTTATTTTATTGTTTCCTATCCACTTATTTTCCTCTACAAAGTATACTCATAACTTTATATAAGAAACAAAATGAAACACCGATACTATTTATTTTATATTTGGTCAATTTTTGAATCATACATAACATTCTATTTTTCAGTTGTTGAAAAACTGGTTCGATCAACATATTTGCCTATTATTTCTAAAATCTTCACTACTTTCACACAATTTTAACACGAAAATAAAAACCCTTCACTTTACCCTGTGCTCCACCACTGGTAGTACATAATAGAAGTCAGCTGGTAACAAAATTTAATAGTTAGTATGTGTCCATTCTTCTTTCCTTGTCTAAGCCAGTAAAATAAAATCGAAAACTTTGCAATATGCCAATTTTTTATAGATAGCGCCACTGCCAATAACCGTTTCAACGTATATGTAATACTCCTATATGGACAGTTGGTATTGGAAAAAACGTCCCTATGTTACGGTGTCGACAATATTAATTTTCTGTCTCGTTCGAGACACTTCTATCTATACTGAGCATGCTTGAGAATGCGCAGAACTGAGCTGGAGCCTCGGAGGATACAGAAATCGTTGCCATTCTATCTTTCTTAGTCGGAACAGGTTCCACTTGTAGAAACTGTTCATATGGAAGTATTACATATATGCGGTTCAATTGGATCGGATACATTGTGAGATTCGGATTACTGATTAATATCCACGTCGTTGTCGTACAATTATGCCTCCAAAGATACCTCTTATTTTTTGAATGTTTTGTGTTATATATAAACTGATTTGGATGAAAACCGTTATAATCTAATAATATTGAATTGAACGGGCACATATAGCGATGGGAAACACAAATCCCATATAAAAATTGCTAAGACATTAGAAACCAAGTGAAGTAGCATAAAGATGTTAAGTATCGTTTTGTCAGGAAATGTGTTAATAATAATAAACTACAGTTGAATTATTTTCCAACAGAGCAAATCGCTGATATACTTTCCAAACCGTTAGCAGCGACAAAGCTGAAATATTCTCGCAATAAACTTAACGTTCGTGTTGGATAAACCTAGTTTATATTTTATGTTATTCCTGTTTATGAAGTTCAAAAGTTGAATGAATGGTAAGCTTTCATCAATGTTAAGTGTTCGGTGATACTTTTGAAATAATATTGAAAGTTTTTACGTACCTTAATACTTATTTTGTGAACAGACACACTAACTGTCAACAAAGTACAGTCATCATATAGTTATATATATATTAACTTTCGACGTTTTTGTTTGCAACATACTTTTGTTATTTCAGTTTGCTTCATCCCAGTAAAAAATCTTTTCCTAAACCGTTCGTTTTACTGGATTAACAACATGTACACGGATAACCCAACAATTCGATGTTTCGACTGTTCATAAACGTTTTTATTTGAACTGATGTATGAGAGCTCGCATTGTCGTGGTGGAGAATGATTCTTCTGCGATTGGTTTCCCTGATTTTTTAGAAAATAATAATAATCCGAAATATAGTTACTACATGTAATCAACAGCTCCAAACTGGTTCGTTATTCCCTATAATGAATTTAATTTGTATAGATCGCGTTGTGAGTAGTACGCTTCATTCAGTGGCCTAAACCATGTGCATGAATCTACCCACAACGTAATAACCTTAAGGCGGGTTCACACAAAGTCGTAAATTGGGCGAGAATACTACTCGAATGCTTGATTTTCACGACCGATAATATACGACCTCCAGTTCACACGAATTAGTGTCTGAAAGGCATCGCCACCGGAAACGATGATGTTTGAATACACTTGAAATTTACTTAATGAATGTAATATTGAAAAAGTTATGTTTAATACTACTTGTACGAACCGTGTAACTAGCATCCTCTACGAGAGTTTAAAAAAATGGTGATCCCGTTTCTAGGATAGATAGAAAACTGGAAAATATTTGATGTTTGATTATATATACACGTTGCTTACGATTTTGCCGCAACTACTATCAACATTGTATTAAAATTTATATACGAATATGTTTTGGAAGTTGTTTTTTATGTCTGACTCTCATAGAGGACGCTAGTTACACGGTTCGTACCATAACTTATTGATCACTACTTTTTCCATATTAGATTTATTACGCAAAATTTCGCGTGAACTTAAACATCATTTAAATTTACACCAAAAAGATACTCTTGATAAAACTCGATAATGTGCACTGTTTTCGGAATATTTTGATCTGAAAATTATAAGGAAATAGCCGATGTACGTATAAAGTATAAATTTACTAATTATTATTATTATTATTATTATTATTATTATTATTATTATTATTATTATTATTATTATTATTATTATTATTATTATTATTATTAATTAATCATATTTATGTACATACACAACTTTTCAATTCACATGATGCTTACTAATTGATAATAATAATAATTAATAACTTTATCAATCTTAAACAGCATCAATTATTACTTCATAATTTTGAAATCAAAATATTCAGAAAACTGTACACATTATTGAGTTTTATCAAGAGTACCTTTTTGGTTTAGAATTGAATGATGTTTAAGTTTCACTTGAAATTCTGCTTAATAAATCTAATATTGAAAAAGTATCAATATATCAAAATATCACTACTACTTGGTACGAACCGTGTAACTGGCGCCCTCTATGAGAGTCAGACATAAAAACAAATTCATAGGATGTATCAGCATTCAAAACATATTGGTATAAAACTTGAATACAATACACCAAACACTCCTCCAATATATTTCTAATTTATACACTTATAAGTGTACGTAACCAAAAGACAAAAAACATTTCCCAGGTAACACACAGTTTTTTTACCGAATTGTTTTATAAATATCATATAAGTGTATGTTTTATAAACGTTTATTCTACCTGATTCCCAAGCTTTCATCAAATAGCTTTATTTTAGTTTATTGGAAGATTAAAGAAAAACGTTAGAGTCATTTAATAGGTCCATGAGTACAGTTACTCGCATCGTTGCTTTCTGTTCAATCTATAATATCTATCTATTTCAGCTTTATTGTACCTGTAGTTTGGCGCTTCCATCAACCTAACTTAGATTTACTTTATACGACATTTTCCATTTTCTCTCTAAATCGATTCATATCACGACCTATCGCAATAAAATCAGCAGAATGTGATGTCATTGTGATATTGGCATTCATATTGATTATAGAACGATCAGAACTTAAAAAAGAAGTTAGTGATAGTGCCATTTGAGTCTCCTCACCGAAGTGTTAACTGAACATTACTAAAAATAATATAATAATGATTTCGCATTTTCGCATTAGGTCGTTCACATTGTGTAAGGGTTATTTAGAAGTACAGAGCAAAACTAATACTGTAGCAATATTCTTTCAATGTAAAATAATTCTTAATGATGGTACTAATAACACTTTTGGTTGGTTATCATATTATTTTCACGATAATTTTTTTTACTTATTCAGAACGAATTCATTTTTCGAGTAATTTGTCATTGATGCTGATGAAAGTCATAAACGGCATTAACATTTTGATTTCCTTTTTAGGAAGAATTATTATATGATTTGACTTGCTTACATTCAATGGGGGGTCGTATTTTTAAAGATTGGGGTTTCCCAGTAAAGTCGATTTTGTTGATAAATTTTGGTGAAAGAATTCTTCAACGTTTCATGATCAATAATATTTATTATATAGACGCCACACATGATCGAGAAAAAATAACAGAAATCTGAATATTATACTATTCACATGCACCTTATATAGCTGTTATATAAACCAGCAACTCCCTCAAATGATAAGTAAAAAGTGATAAATAGTTCTTATTCAGATAAATATTTAAATAATGTATAAACAACTATTTTAAACACCATTCAGCTTCTGAAAATTTTTATCTAAACGGTTATTTTTCGTTAATAAAGCTAGTGCTACTTGAGTTATGATAATATCAGATAACACTTTTTCAAATTAATACAAAAAATGTTTAGGAAACTTTTGTTTTATTTTGTTCATAAATTGCAAAATTGTATGTTTGTGTTTTATCAACTACAGCTTGTAATCCCATTGAGACAAATTAATACATGTGTTTATCATCAGTGAATTTTGTCAAATATTTAAATAACCTCCGCCATCTAACGGCGAATAGAGAAGCTATTAGTTGACTTTTACATTCGCGGTAAGATTTACTGTAATGGCATATCCTGTAATTAAAGGGAATCACAGATCGAATATATTTAAATGGATTACGATAATGTTATATAGGATAGGAAGGAGGACGATTACAATGTATTAAAAATATCCGAAAATTGAAGGATACATCATACAAATATATTAACTGTGCTGCAATAAAATACTATGATAAAGGAATTCTCGTTAATGCATAATAAACATATATATTAATAATCAAATACATTATGAAAAATAATTTATTAGCTCTTTATTATGATTTTTTTTTCATTTCAGTTTAACGTCCTCGGCAGCGCTGGTCATTGGCACACAAAAACAATCATAAGATACATAAGTTAAATAAAGGTCTTTTACAAAATCTATTGCAGTACATAAATTAATTATAGTCGTATTTTCTCATACAGCTTGGTGGCTTTAAGAAACTCCACGATTTTCCGCATTTCCGTCGGGCAGTTAAGTGTCTCCTTGAAGTTGGTTTTTATATCAAACTGTTGATATGCGGTAGAATATTCTCTGCAGTCGGTGACGATGTGCTTAACTGTTACAGGAACTTGACCAGTTTTTGCATTATAATAGTAGACTCGCAAATTCTCGTAATGTTTTTAAAGAAACATGGTCCATTGTGAATAATTTAAGAAATAAGGCTTCTTCATCGAGCATAATCTCTATTTCACCTGAAAACCTCAAAAATTACTTTGTGAATTCTGTTTTTGCCTAATTTTGCTTCCCATACTTTCCTCACTGATCTTGAACTCTGTCATTCTTTGTAAATGACCCTACCAACTTAACTCACTTTGATTAATGAATTCCATGAGTGACATAATTCCCAGATCTTGTCATATTTGGTTATTTGTTATTCTTTCTTTTTCTGTAACCCCCTCACAAGACTTGAATATTTTATCTTTGAATCATACAACGAATTTTTTTTCTATAGTGAGAGTCCATGTTTCTGTGAATTGCACTATAAATATTTAGCTTCTTATTTCTTTGCCTGTATTTTCTATGCCTCTTCCAATGTATTCACCATTTTAATTCTATGTCCTTTTATTTCTATCTTTAATGTTTGTTGTTTGAGCGCCATTACTGCAGGCTTTCCTACATTTATTCTCATATTAAACTATTGTAGTGTGTTTTTTCAGATATCGAAGTTTTTCTGTAGATCCTTGATGTTTCCTGCAATAAGGACTATTTAATCAGAATATGCTCCCTCAGATACTGTTCCCATTTGCAGGAAGATATTAATTAAATAATCTATAAATAAGTTAAAAAGCAATGGGCTGAAGCCACCATCGTGTCTCACTTCTTCTGTGGCTAGAAAAGCCTCTGAAATTAGTTTTTTGCTGATACAATGGTTGACATTTCGTTTATAGCTCAAGATTGCATTTCGTAAGTCAATATCTATTTTTAGTTCTTTCTAAATTGTCCCATATTTTTTCCTTCGCCACTTAGTCAACAGCTTTGTCCATATCATTAAATGGAAATAATTCATCTATATCTTGGCTGACAGCTTTATCTATAATTTGTTTGATGGTAAATACGTGATCTTATACACTACCTGTGCTGAATCCTTTTTGTCCATCATTTGATGTATTTTCTACTTTTGTTCTCATGCTGTAATCTAGGATTCTCTCGTAAACTATCGTTGTTACATTGCATGCTGTATTTGGACTTACAAATGGTAGTAACAATGCGTCTTTTGATATCTTTGACTTATTCAAAGCTAAGCTGCATATTTTTGTGAATTTTATACTTCTCCCTCCCTTAGCTTTCAACATTTTAGGTGTTATTTTGTTGAATATCGAATCTTATCAATTTATTAGGCATTTCATTCGCTCCTTCCTTCGTTATCCTTTTTTCGTTTCAATCGTGAACATATGTTCTAATTATTTTATCAATTTCTTTATTTAGTTCACTTTTATCTTCTCTTCCCGTTAGTAGTTGCTTAAAATACGACTTTCATCTTTCCATTATTTTACCTCTTCTGTTAAAATTCTACCATTTTTATCCATTATGTATATTTCGTGTCTTGTTTATTATCCTTTCTTGAAGATTTAGTTGTTTTACAAAATATTTCTGATTTCCTTTACTGTCTCCTTCCAGTTTTTTACCGAAGTCAGTCCAACTCGTTTTCTTTGCTTCGACTACCGTATATTTTTTTTCCCTGTTCTTTGTACTATTATAGTTTTCTATTGTTCTGCTTGCCATATATCGATTCTTTTTTCTTTCTTATTTCTTCTGGGTCTTCCACTATGGTGTCATTATTTTGTTGATAGAAGAGATCACTGTCAATTTCAGCTCTGCGTTGAACTCTACTATCAGTTATAGCTATTCTCTCCATTATAAAGTTGTGAACAATATATATTTTCTCTCTGCTCTTCACTTTCCTTGTGTTGGGAGCCATATGTTTATTAGTGTCAGGTTATGTAGAAGACAAAAGTCAAACAGCAGCTTTCCATTAATGTTTCTTGTTTCCTCTTCATATTTACCAACGATCTTACAAATTTAATCTTGCTTTACCACTCTTCCGTTAAGTTCCCCTATTAGATATATTTTTTTTCCTTTCGCATTTTCTACTGTTTCTGTCAGGTCATGCCAAAATTTAGACTTGTTATTTTTAATATCATTTACTACCCGTATCGCCAAAATAATAATGAATTTCACGATTCCAGCCCAAAGGCTCTTTCTGTTCAAATTAATATGTTGATAAATTTTTCTTTATATTTCAAAATGAAACTTCTATCATAACATTTAGTCTATAATTATACAACTTGGTTTAACAATAGGATACCGCTGAAGGTGACAGAATCTCCTTTGTTATTTTTTACTTTCAGCAAATTTTTCACGTACCTAAATTATTCTTAGACAAATTGTACCCAGATTAACGCCGAAATTTTTCCATTGCATTTCAAATAAGTGTGGTTTTTAAATTTTTCCAAACTAACAGTGACAATAGTGACATTTATATTTTTTATTTCATTTGATTCACTATAAAAGCGTGGTTTCTAATTTTTTTTCTAAGCTATAATTAATTTTCCAATAAGAATATTTTATTTTATACATGATGTTAATGAAATGGTAGGATTAAACAGTCAGCTTGTGAATTATTCTAGGGAAAGACAAGGTCATTCACGTTATTTTCCAATCAAATTAATAAATTTAATTCTAGTCCAGTGAACACCGGTTTTTACTTCATATTTTCATCAAAATGCATCGATTTGATTGAAATTTCAAAATATACCTTAAAAAGGGAAGTCAACCCTATGCCGATATGTGCTTTTACTCTAGCGGTGAATACCACCACAACTAGGGGGTGTTAATTTTTTTGGTAAAACTAACAGTAGAAATCGATATGAAAAGCATTCCAAGCACAAATTACTTGATGAAGTTTTTTCGAAAAATCAATAATTTTTGACTTATTCGTGATTAAAATTTTGAATTTGAAAAATGTATTTCAACTTTTAAAGAACTTTGAAAACCATTGAAATGAATCTTTATGCGACTATGTAATACATAAAATAAGGGATTTATAATGAAAATAAGATAGAATCCCTTCATTTCATAGAAAAAACATCATTTCTACCCTTGATATTGCCACCCTAATTTAAATAAAATTTTATAAATTTGTAAATCACTTTAATTGAATACAAATAATAGAATCAAGAAGATTGGTTTAGAGAGCTTGATTCTCAAAAAAATTATGGTTACAATAGAGAAAGCATTTTATTTTTTCTTAACTTTCGAATTAACCGAGATATAACCTTTCAAAGTTCACAGTAGCGTGTAACTGGTACCGTTTTGTAGCCCTTTGTACGTTTCCCTTTTAAAAATAAAGGATTCGATGTATTCCAAACCTTCTTATTGTAAAATTAAGATTAAGATTAAAAATTTTCCTACAAAATGGATTTTTAATCTACTACCTAGCTCAAATCCAGCACTACAAAAAATATCAGTTTAATATAAGTATTATTTTTAATTCTATAAATTTTCTTTTTTGTGATAAAAATACATTTTAGTTGAATACTATAAAAATAACACTTTTAATCTAAATTAAAACAAAGTACTATATTCTTTTTGAATTTTATCATAAGAGGGGTTCGATTTTTAACGACTTAAATACCTTGGTTAAGGGTTGTAACATATAAATCGTATCCTAAAATATCAAGCTATCTTTATTTGAATCCTTCATATTTTTTTAACTTTCCAACTGCTATAACTTTAATTTTATTGAATTTAAACAATACAAAAATTTGCAAATAATGGCATAGTAGGATAAATAGAACTTAATTCCAAAATTTCATGCAAATCCATGCATCCTGATTGAATTCTGAGGGAATAACATATTTTTACCGTTGTTCACTGCACTATGTATACATTTATATTAATTATCTGATAACTTCCTTTAAAAAAATATTATAATTAGTATAAACCTTATAGCTGAAAATAATGTAATTTTAAAACAATAATATTTATGAAATCGTGATGAATATACGAGTATTTTAACACGTGGATATCAGGTTTTTATCAAGTATATTGACTAACAGAACTCTTCTACAATAATTTTTTCTTAGAAGAATTTTTTTACAGGGTCTTTAGAAGGTAATGTGAGATGGATACTTTGTTAATTCTTCATGAAAATTAGATTATATTGGATTAGATTAGATGCACATGAGACGTAAAGGCCGTGATTCTATCTCGCTTTCACTTTCATCTATTTATCTATCGTGTACATTCGATTTAGTCCAGTCATATTGGGGTTTCACCTCGGAATAAAAGGTAATAAGCTATAAATTGCTACAAACCTTTGTTTTGTCATTTTAAATGTTATCTCAAACGTCTCAAATGTTATCGTGTTCGCGCCTTAAGATATTGAAGATGAAAGGTCACAAAAATTTGAATTTTCGCGAATATCTCGGTTCCTATTACTTAAATGAGATTTGGACCTATTATGAAAGTTGTAGAATATAAAATTCTCTACAATTTTAGTACAAAGTTTTTTTTTTGATACGTACAACCGTTTTTTGGGGTAGAGCGCGAAGATTTCAGTACAGTCATATATTGGCTAATTCAAGGTCAAGCGTGAGTTATGATTAGGGGCCAACCATAAATTACGTCACACGTTAAGGAGGTGGGCGGAGGTCGACGAAGTGTGATATTGTGTGGCAAAGAGATGGGAGTGGCTCTTAATTTCGTGATGTCACATTTCAAAATGTATTATAATCTAAATGTTAAAACACGAACTTTAAACTTTTACGAAAACCTCAAAAACATATACAACTTTATCTGTGTAAATATAAGATACCAATTGTTTTATCAACCACTCTCTCTACTAGTGTTTCGTGCTGTCCGCCTTTGCGCCCTTGATAAATACTGCCTAGCGCATTGCGCTAGTAGTTGATTCAATTTCATTCACTGACTTTCGCGTATAAAAGAACGTCGTTCTTAGTTTTACTATTTTGTGATTTTTAAGTTACGAAACAAGTTTAAAATGTACAAAAAACTATAGACTATATTTTTTACCATACAAAGCCACATTAACAACCCAAACGAGAAAGAAGTGGCTGCTATGTCAGTTACAAATAATTGAAAGGAGTGGACTCAAGTTTATAACTTTAATATAATTCTATTAATATCTTTTGTTTTGTTAATTTCTTCAATTAATATAATTAATCGTTTCTGTTTTGTAACTGTTTGATTTGATGTTAATTTTATTGAAAAATAATTTATATGGAAATAAAACTGATTTCGGAACCACTAATTTCATTCAATAATTTCTAAATGTAATTTGCAAATTATGTGACGTCATAATAGGGTGGACAAATGTCACCAGCTGTGACAGAGACGGGGGGAGGGGCGAAAAATCATGACAATCGTGTGATGTAATATATGGATGACCCCTTATCAGTACATTGTACAAAGACAATTATTTACTAAAAAATTATAATTATTGAACAATGCCAATTATTTATGTACTAATTATTGATTATTTTTATCTGAATAAAATAAGTAACTAAATTATTTATATCTAACTATAGTATATTATTAATTCTGTATCATATATTTAAATTATATTTCAAATCAAAGACAGAAAGGGAATACACATCTTTATTTATCTTTAAAAATTGCAAATTAAACATTTATTAAAATATGATTTTAAATATTAAGAGGATTTTTTTTATTTTGATTATGAAAAAATTGTTAATGGAAGCTAGATATCTTTTTCTTCTTCGTTATCTTCTTCTTGTTGTTGCTCAAAAATGCTCAATTCATTGTCATAATCCTCATTTTCGGTGGTGTTCATCTCCAAAATTTCCACAATTTTAGGAATTTTAGGTAAGTGCTTTCTGTATCGGGAATACTTGGATATAGTTGAGGGTTGAGAAAAGCTTGTCCATTGCACTGGTTACAAGAACATTGTATCCCTGATTTTCCGCATCCCCATCGGGAACCACAATCATTTTTGCAATTTCAAAATATGGTTTAGTAGTTCGGCTGGTGCTGGAGGAAATAACGTTCTTATGGGCTTCAGGATTTCATTTTCGAGTACCCAGCCCAAGTTTGAATCTGGTAGCAAATATAATTTATATGTTGATGAGCTGCTACACTTATTGGTGGAAGTGTTGACAATGTTGTCCTCAGATTTGGAAGCATTATATAATGCCAACGAGATGCGCACTCCATTTTCGAATAATATTTTTATGGGGCATTTTTCTTGTTGAAATATTTTCACAAATTTATCCAAATTGGGAATTTTCTCCAATGCTCTAGTGACAGTTTATGTTTTTTTAGTTTAATATAAATAATTAATAATTAGTACATAAATAATAGGCATCGTTTAATAATTATAATTTTTTAGTAAATAATTGACTTTATGCAACGTATTGATAACTGTAACTCACGATTGACCTTGCATTGGCCCATATATGACTGTACAGCACTCTCCGCGTTGTATCCCAAAAACGGTTGATCGTATAACAAAAGTTCATACAAAACTTTCATAATAAGTGCAAATATCAAGTAATAGGATCCGAGATAATCGCGAAAAACCGATTTTTATGACCTTTGACCTTCAATATCTTAAGACACGAACACGTAATGTTTGTGACTTTTGAGATAACATTTAGAACGTCAAAACAAAGGCTTATACCAATTCACAGCTTATTATCTTTCATTCCGAGGTTGACCTATTTTTTTACCTAATATGACTGGGCTAACTGTTTACCTGTCATACAGAAAAGACTTTACAAATGAGCTACCTACCACGATGCTATGTGGTTTATCTTTCCTGGCTATAAAAACTTTGTGTGACTACTGCAGCCTTTGTCGATGGCATTCCCAGAAGAGGTTTCCTTTCATTTCTAACAGAAACGACAAGGGCAGTTGTGAGTTTCTGCAATGCTCTTTAGATGGTAATTCACCGGAATGTATCTTATAAGCATACCAGTAACTCTGTCTCATCTTTGCCTAATAAAAGGGCCGTTTGGAACCAGTAGGTAGAATAAGATAGAAACATCTTCCATTGTTTCAAACCAGGGAACTTAATCCGTGCTTTTGATTCTCTTATTTCTACTTCTAGTCCCACTGTTTATGCTCATAACTTGATGGCTTTTTGAGAAACCTATAAAAAGTTGTGGAGTCCTATGAAAGGACTTGTTCCATCGAGTACCTACATTAGATTAACATTGTTTTTTCCTACCAGTGAGTTCGAGGACTGTGTGCATTCTCACACTAGTTTTTTCTCATCTATATGAGTCAATTGCTTGGGAGGCTGTTGCTTTGTTGTCGGAATAAATACCTTTGCATTGCGATGGTTGCGTTGGTCCATAACAACTTATGTTTCCGAGTTTGGTTCTGGGGCTATATATTACTGCCATTTTCTAGCCATCAGTATACAATAACAATGAGCCTTGTTATCAACATGTTATCATGTCTATCTAGATTTGGTAAAGCTTGACTTGAAGACATGGTATTCGTGATCATATCATGGACAACATACATTCTTTTAGAATGCTTAGATGGACGTCGGCGTAGTTGTAATTTTTTTTTGCCTTTATTGCCCACTTAACTGATTCACTTTCCATGAAGGCAAATCCAAAATGACTCGTAGCGCTACCGTGGGAACTGATAATGACGTGCCTGCTATTGCCGCTAACCAGGTTTGTTTCCTCAAATTTAGTTTTTGTTCTTGGCCACCAAATAAATGCTGCAAAGCTTATGAGTTTTGTGCCTCATCACTGTTTCCAAGTGTTATCTTCTGGGCAATCTTTGATCAAAGATTACCTGAGTTATGTAGTATCTTACTTAAAGGTTAGTTCAACACTGTTAATTATGAGGAATTTCTGAACATACATGTTCCTCCATGTGAATAGAACTAGAATGGTTTTTGATGGGTTTGTGCTTGGACCTTTATTAACACACTGTTTCTAAACGATTGTTAGGGCAGGTTATATTTGATCCCCTGCGGTATTATCATGTTGACTCCACAATATTATCACCAGGTCAACAACGTATCCGCAGACTTTAGCTAACTTTGTATCATCCTGCTTTACAATTATTGCTTTATCACGTAGATTGATACTGAGTGGACATAATCCAATCCACCGTGTTTGGTTCGACTCCCTATCCTACCAGTACTTGATAGATTGAATGTCTTGGTCTTGGTAATATTTCGAAAAGGACCGAAATAGAATCAGCGTCAAAATTAATTTCTATAAAAAAACCAATTATTTAATTATTTGATAAAGTACGTAATTTTGACACTGAAACGAAATTCATCTGTTATTGAATATTCACGTCCAAATATCAAAGCTAAAAAAAGTTCCATGATTTACTTTTTGAAGCACGGTTTTTTCCTAGTTATTTGAAAAATGAACTTTCAACTGTGTTGCAATTTGATGTTAGAAATGCTGAATAACACAGTAAGTAAATAAAGTTTTTTGTAATGTCCTAAGAACCAATTGAATTCATTAAATCATTTGATATATTTACATATTATGTGCAATATATTTATTTACAAGAAAAAAATGTTGAAATATTCATCTAGTTTATCGGTTATTGAAAATCTAGTTTAATAACATTCTTATTTTTGTTATTAAATGTATGGAAAAATTTGATAAAATGAATTATATCAACAAACATATTTGTTAATACGAGTGTTGATTACTATACTGGATGAACCAAATAGTATATATTTTTTGTAGGTCATATTGTACAAAACAATGCGTTATAATTATCAATTATGATATTATAGGAGCTTCGAAAATAATTTACTATTTTACGTATAACAAGACGTAATCTGCAAAAAATCAAGAAAGAGTAGGTCGAGTGGTATTCAAAGGATTGCGTCGAATTACGGGCAAAAAAATTACCTTGATAATTGTAGTATTCATTATGTTTATTTAATGAATGGAACTATAATATAATTTATATATTATAATAATAAAATTTTCTTCAATTTCTTATATCTTAGACCTTTTGATATATTAATATAATGTTCTTGATTTTAGGCATCTTCTGTCAAAATATTTTGATAATGACTTAAACAAAAATCGACTAATTTTAAAACAAAACAGACCTAAAATCAAGAACATTTAGATGCATTAATAAAATATATTTTATCTTGTATTAATATTCAACGTACTGTTTTCCTTATTTATTTAAACTATTTCTAACGGTAGGGTGAATTTATATATACTCTCTCTAACTTACTTAATCTATTTACATACTTACACTAGATACTATATTAATTAATTTATCACTACTTATATAATCAAATATCCACTACTCTTAGAATTTATACGAATTCACAGTTTACTTTTTACTATTTCGTTGCATTCACTATGACTAAGATTTATAAACTGACTTTTGCTAATAAGCAAGCATGAATTTACACCAGAAAGGAATTTCTAGAATTCTAGAAAGTAAACAAACGAACAAATAAATAAAAAGCCTTTCTATAAATTCGAATTCCGCGAACCAGCGTATTCAACAAATTTCAGACTTCCACTATAACTAAACAGGATCGGCTTCACTTCCATGTCGTGAATGAACAGGGCAATTATGAACTAAGCTGGAATTTCTGGAGCCGTTTGCGAAATTCATACTGAATATACTGTTTAAACCACCACTACACCAACACTCACAATTACATTGTCTGACACGCGTTTTGATAACCAAGTTATCGTCTTTAGAGACTGAAGGTGAGTGTTGGTATAGTGGTACAATTATGCATAAGATGACAGCGCATTTTGATCAATTTTGAGATGTTATCACCATATATTGCCTAAAGGTCTAGTCTGTAAAAAAATAGAAAATGTATAAGAACTTTTAGTATAAAAGTATTGATCAAATAAGCTAGGTGTCAAATTCTCAATTTACTAATTGTTATTATGCATTACAAGACCAAGTTTTGATAAAACACTCAAATATGTCGGTACTTGAGTTTAGATTATGTTATGCTTACTTTTTTTATCGAGTCATTAGTTTTTTAGAAGTCTATTAGGTTATAAGGTTTTTTGTACAAAAAATAGTATTAATGATTGAACGTGTCTCAGAAAAATCTAGTAAGGTTATAATAATATTTAGAATATTCCTTATGCTTAAGGTTTCATGGTCATTTTCGTAATGAAACTAAGTACGTCCTTAATGTGAAATATCTCTCTTCAGAATAACCTGATTTTTTATATGTTTAGACTGAGCAAAAAGTAGAATTCTTATCATAGCGCCAAAGATTTAACTATGTTAGGTGTACCAAAATATTAATTAATTAATTTCAATCGAAAAAACATCTTCATCATCATAACATCACTGTTGCTGTTACTCGATTTTTTTCTTTGAAAAAAATATGATGAAACTTCCTTAGGTAGGTAGAAAATTATCATTATTATTATTGTGCAACGTAGATTAATATAAAATTTTTGGTTTAAAAGCTACTTTGGTGACAAAATATTCCGAAAACGCTGTGTCGAATAATGAAGCTAATGTCGTGAAGGTTTCCATAACTTCTTTATTGTTTCCTTTTTTTTTAGACTGTCGATAAATCTACAAGACATTAGTTCGAATAATCATTTTCCAACTCATTACTCATTATATGACCTAGTTAGTTGACTATGTTTTGAAACACGTCTCCGGATTCAACATAAACTGGGCAGATTGGAGTCGTTTGAATACGTCTTGTAAATTCTTCAGCTTTTCCGTATAGACCAGGCATGTTTTTCATGATAACCTTCTTCATAAGTTTTCCATAGGTCTTTTAAACGTCACGGGACCATTATGGAGCCGAATGGCATGACGTTGAATTGCCATAGCTCAGATCCGATGATAAAAGCAGTCTTTTCCTTATCTTCTTGGGCCATCTCTACTTATCAATATGCAGACTTTAAGTCCAAGATAGATAACAGCATGCCAGTGCTCAATGTATCGTCCATTCGGGGTAGAGGATAGCTGTCATTCATAGAAAAGATTTTTTAAAATATAGATATATGAATCAAATCATTCGTTTGATATACTTCAAAGTTTGTTTCTCTACTTTTTTCGCACATCTGATAGGTTCTGTTTTTTAATGGAAAATTGAGCTCTATTCGTTAGTATTTAGAATTTTTTTAATTAATAGCTTCTAAAATCACTCAGATAAAAAATGTCGACAGATTTTTTCAAATAAGCCGACTCATTATTGGCATGGAATAAAATATTCAGTTTAAATATCACTATTGACAGTGGTAGTTTTAGACCAGGGTAAAAGCCTTTTAAAAATTATAAAAAAGTGATAGGAAATAATAGCAGAATAAAACCCATTGTAAAAGGAGAAGAATATGATGAAAATGAAAGGAAAAATAATTTACGAGCCTGAGTTCAGAAGGGGGGATTTCAAGAGTACAAAACGGTTTATGTCGATTTCCGGCAAAACTACAATTTCTATAGGAAAAAGTTAAATTGCAAAGCTGTAGGTAATAAAAAGATCTACAACTTCTATATTCGCAGTTTTTCCTATAACCTCAGAATATATGTGAAAAATTCAAAAAACCATTTTTTTTATTTTACAAAAAACTTTTTTTTTCATCGAATTTTGCTGATAATTTTTTTTCATGTCCCAAATACACTGTAGTTTATTTTATAATAAATATTTATTTCTTAACTTGATTTAATATCGAAAAAGCACCCTTATTTTCAATCGAAAATTCTCCCGTCAAAATTTATAAAAGTTGTTCAGTTTTTTATTCATTAAAATCTCTACTTTCTCGTGGTGTAAGAAATATTACCATAACTATAGTAAATTTTCTCAGAAAAGGCAAAAAAACTCGAATTCGAAATTTTAGATAATTTTAAAAATATCACACTTTACTTACTTAGATTTATCAATGCAATATGGAATTTCAATAAATGACTAAAAATTGTACAAATTATTAAAAAAAATCTCGGATGAGACTTTCCGTTTTTTTTTGCTTTTTCTGAGGAAATTCACTATGATGATGGTTATATTTTTTTATACCATCAGAAAGTAGAGACTTCAATCTACAAAACGCTCATTAACTGTTTAAAGTTGATATTTTGATGAAAAAATTTTCGATTGAAAATTTGTTTTTATTAAACGAGAGATCATGTTATTATTATAATTTTTCAGATATATTTTGAGGTGAGGTGTAAAAAGTGCGAATACAAAAATTTTAGATCTTTTCATTACCTACAGCTATTTGATTTTTTTCCAAAGCTTCACCGGAAATCGTAATGAACAGTAAATTATTTTCTTTTTCATTTTTAGAATGCTTCAATATTCTACTTGAGTACTTTATAAGTTATTATCTCTTATAATACAATTAGTTATGTTAAAATTGTTATTTTTTGTTATTTTCTTCCTTCAGCAAATATTTCGCTTTAACAATTACAAAAAGAACGATATAGAAATAAAAATATATTTTTTCATTAGAAGTAAGATCAATATATTTTAGAAATTTTTAAGGGAAAAAATTTCCGTTAAATTTTCTACAATTTTCATTTACTTGATTCTTGGGTAACGAGATAAAGTAAAACTGTCTATCGTCGTAACTGAAAGAAATTGATTTATTAAAATAAACGAACTCTACGTGTCCTCGAAATATTACGTATAGTTCATCACACTCTTCCTTTTCAGTTAATGAATTGTCAAGGTATTTTTTGATATACTGCTTTCGTGCAATGACCTGTAGTGTTTTTTTTGAAAAGTTTTCAAACGAATTAACATAAATGAATTATCGTAAAGATGACAACTAAACATTTATTTGAATCGATGTTTTAGCAAACAAAAATCAATAGAAGAGGTCGATGAATTGGTTTTTTCATTTCTTGTCCAGACAAAGTCATCCATTTATATTCTGTTGAAATCTACTTGAAATTTGACCGGCAAAATACGGGGTTATTACCTTTCAAAAATTGCACGAACCATAAAGAAATTTCATTCATATTGACGTTTACTTTTAACGCTCGGTCGTTAGGCGGGCTTCATCTAAGAAATCTATGTGGTTCAAATACATTTAAAATTTATAATGATAGTCGAAACTTAATTTATATAAATAGGGAAAACATGCTGATATGAAGAGAAGAGCATTATACAAATTGATTGATTGGTGTGATAAAGATCAGTGCCTCTTTTGTACTTTGAGATATCAATTTGAAAATTTGAGTCCTCACATTAATTATAATTTTACAGGGTGTTCTAGAATGCTGTGCCATATCAACGTTACAACACCCTATATTTTATTGTATATTTGGAATCAGCTTAACTTCCCCATAATATAGTGTTCTAGAGGGGATTTATAAAGTTTAAGCCACTTTATGTAACTCCAGAAAAATAAGTCCATTTTATTAAAATCTGGTTACCTTGGTGGCCACTGTAGTGGATCATTTTTACCGATCTATCTTCCAGGAAATAGTTTATTCAGTTCACCAGTAATAAGTTGATTAGAGTGAGCAGGCGCACCATTTTACAAAAACCTCATCCTTTGACGTGTACGAAGTGGAACTTCTTCCGATGAAAGAGGTAATTGGCTTATTAGAAAATCTAAACACATCTCAGTAGAGTGTTTTACAAAAAAATATGGTCCTACTATATATTCCCTAACAATACCTCCACAAAAATTCAGCGGCCGTGATATACCATTTTTATTAAACGTGGCTTCATTTACAAATAGATGCCCATCTACAAAAAGCTAGTCTTTTTCAAAATAAACTTTCAGTTCATTCTTATTATTATTGTCAAGGATTCTTTGCACACCGTGTGTGTTGGTTTTCATTACCTGCAAGCAGTTTTTCAAAACACCAAAAAATGTACCAAAATGCTTAATTAAAAAAACAATAATGTATATATTGTCATGCCATGACATTCTCAAATTCAAATATCAGTTTTTGACAAATGAATCATAGCTAACTCACAGTTTTTACTAGTATCCGAATGCTTTGGCTGCAACAGATCTTCATTCTTGAATGTCTCTTACATTCTACAAGGTATTGAATTCGTTCCGATTTTTACCATAGAACACATCACAACACAATATTATTATAATAAGGAAGTTAATCTTATTCTAAATATGGAAAAAAATATAGGGTGTTTTATTTTAAAAAATGTATGGCACAGCATTCTGCTTTGTAAATAATTTTGAAATATGAAACTAATGATGCCTATAATTTCTCAAATTTTCAAATTGATATTTCAAAGGACTAACGAAGTACTGAAGTTTATCATACTAATCGATAACCTAGTATGAAAGATACGAAATTAGTATCCCAATCTAATAAATTTATTCGAATAATTGAAATCCATGCTATAACTGAATGGTCCCTCTGGCAGTTGACCACTTTATCCACATAAAATTGTAGGATTATATGGAATATTTTGTCTATATCCCCATCTACCTCTATAGGCTTCTAAAATCAGTTGTGACAAGATCTTTTTAACGATATCACTGTAGATGCTTTGCCATTTTTTCGACCAAAGTTATAGTCCATGTAAATATATGTTTTTTTACAAAAGAAAAAAGTGGGAGACAACTTAATGACAATGGAATGAACTAATGCTCATTAGATAGTGAAGACTTCCGTATTGCGAGGTTATGTTTTTGACGTCTCTTCGGGCCTCATTTGTATTGCTAACATCAGTTTTAGTGTGTTGATGGAAAAATAGGAGCGTAATTTCACTATACTAACTTCTAGGTTACCCAAAAGTATTTAGAAAAAAATACCATGCGCTCAATATAATCCGCTAACACTAAAAGTCCCGTCATAGCGGAATCAAAAAATTTTTATTTAAATAAATAGAACGTAAGTATAGGAATAAATTAAGATCGGTATGCGTGGATTGCTATTGCCGAAACAATGTAAAAAAAATTATTAAAAAAATGGAAAAATGTTTTACCATCATCACGGATATGAATTTTTTTATGTATTCGACAATAAATTTTATGGGCTTTTAGAAAAAATCACGCAAACCACTTTTCTCCATCATGCCGGAAACTCTTTTTTTTTGTTTTAGTCATTTTTATGTAATTTCTAAAAATATCTTGGTATGTGCACTCAAAACCTGCCGGAAGAAACCCGCATACCATCTTGAAGTGCATAAACTATATTAGCATCTACTCCAAAATGTATGATGTTCAATACATTTATTTTGGAGTAAATGCTTTTTGTAAAATGTCTTTTTTCCTGCTTAGATTCAAAAGAATATGAGGATTAATATGATTTAAGGAATAATAGGAGAATGATCATTTTAGATAATTGAAACAATGAAATAATATTGAAATAATTGACGGGAGTTTATTGTTAAGCTTAGTTTATTTATTGATAATCATCGGAATCTCTTTCATCTATATCATAACGGTTTTCATTTTCTGATTCTTCACTTTCTTCTTCGTTTAATTGGCCACTAAGAATTTCTTCAACTTTTGAAGGTCCTGCTGGGCCTTTATACCACAATGGTTCCAATTTATTTTCTTGATTCAGTTGCCATCCACATTCTGTTGGTTCAAATGAAAACAAGTTGGCTCAGTGGCATTTTACCACATTACATTTATAAATATGGTGCGTAAAACTTTTTGGAACAAAGTTTTCCCGCATGAAGGAATATTGCTAGAATTGAAATTTATAAGACCTTTATAAAATTCTTCTTTGTCACTGGTGCTTGCAAAAAATTCCAAGAATAATCCACTTGTATTGTACTATCAACATTATTTTTGTCTATATTATACATTTCGTTAATAAATCTTTATCATATATTACTTTATTAACGCACTGTAGAATAAATACCTATCCTGAAGTTATTATTAAAGGGTACCTTAAATTAGTTTAAATGACTCGTTCTTGACCTGCTTCTTTCGAAGATACGTCATTTAGGCTACAGTTACAAACAAAAATTTATTAGTTGAATGCAACTACCCGCTGCCCAACGACACAGAACGGCATCGAAGGCGGAAAGTGACATCATCAAATAGAGGGCTTTGTTTACATCAGAACTTTCAAGTTTAGTCGAGAATAATTGTATTTAATCGTATTTTGTTTTTAGTGGTGATCTCTAAGTTGGTAAGTGAATAATTTATTGAATAGATTTTCTATTAATACATCGAGCTGCATGCAGTCTATAATATCATATTACTGGCATTTTGTTTAAAAGGCTGACTACACTTCCTTATTATTCCCAATTTAAAACGGAGTATTTACAAAAGATTTGAAAGCCCTGTGAAGAACTAGGTATATTCGTACACCTTTCAAAACTGTATAGTTGTTACTTGTTTTACTTTTTAATAGTCCTACTGAAAGGTCTGGAACTTCATCCACAGCTTAAAAAGTTGAGTGCTAAGGCACAAATGCAGTTTAAGTAACACAAAAAAAATGCTTCTTACACAGCAGTTAGGTTAGTTACATTAAACTTACCTGTGTCTTTGAAGAACTATCTTCTTCGTATATTTACTCTAATAGGACCCAATTGAGTAATCGCAAGTAAGTCTACCAATATTATTAAAGTTAGTTATATACACTCTTAAATTCACTTCATTAATCTGCCAACTGTAAGAACTAAATTAATTATTGAATGATATCCATTAAGAATTTCATGATCTATTTAACGAATAACGATTTTTGTTTTAAAATTTTCATTCTTCTTATTTCATGTATTAGATCGGACGTAGGAAACCTCTCAGTTCAACCTGTTTTAATCTGCTTTTACACAATTTAAAGACGGATCTGAACGTCTAGTTTAAGACGCTATCGAAGCATTATTCTGTCGGTGATTTGCCATTGTCTTGTGATTGATAGCAAGCTGGACTTTCAATTTTATATATTTTTCGGACACGGACCGACTTACATAGTTACCAGACGCCACCGTTAAATCAGAGCGACCACTTACTGTAATCATTACAAGGATTTTCAGTGATTTTCATTGATATTTGATTTGTTTTCTTGGAGAGTGAGTGCAGACAGGTCCGTTCCTGTGTGATTTCCCAGTCCAGTCGATTTCATAATGCACAGTCATAGACATACAATATGCCTCCTTTATTCCACCTTTCAGTCAACGATGGCAGATTTTTGTGGAAGTCATATCAATACATTGCCACATTTGCTTAAGTGTATTTTTTTGTTATTCATATAATGTTTTCTGCTGAGGCTCCATTTTGTCTAAATGTTTCTGAGAGTCGTTAAAATTGTAGATAGTTATTAATAAAAGTATTGGTACTTATTTTTGTGAGGAAGTTTTTCAGAACGTTGACATAAAAGACGCCTTGACATTAGTAAATGGGTCAATTTCCATGTGGATATCACAACTACTAGCCACTGAAATAGGAGAAATGGATGTTGGATAAAACACCATTTCTATCAGTTCAAATATAGAATATCCACAAGAGGCAGCTGCATCTCCACTTTTGTGGGGCCTGGAGAATTCCTATGCGGACTGACTAACCTAGGTATATTATGTGAGGTACGACATAGTAATTTACGAAAGGGGGGCTTAAGAATACACTTTAAGACATAGTTCAAAAAAGATTTGATTATAAACGAGAGTGCTAACTTTTTGAGGGACTACAATAATTCAATCGCAAATCTATCAATTTGGACAGGCAAGTGATTGAGTGGAAAACAGAGAGTAAATATATGAGACATATACTATATAGTACACTCCTTTAAAACAAACACAAAAAGGAGTAGTAAAGCTAGAAAAGCCCTGATGGTGTGCAGGAACTTCACAGGTAAGAATTGGGTTTATATTCATCACGTAAAGAACAGTGATCTTGAGCATTTGAATGGGTCTGCACACTAGAATTATTGAGATATAAAGACTGGTATATTTATGATGGGGGACATGAAAATATACCAAGTTGACGCACTAGAAAGTAAAAAACTTTGCTCATAATGTTTATAGACGGAGTCACTAGGGATAAGCCGAAATCTCTCCTAGAAAGAGATCAAAGAGGAAGAGTTATGCATTGCATAAAAGTGACTAGTAAGAAAATACCAAATATAAAATGAAAAGACATGTTATCTGATGGTTCCAATACCATAGACAGAGCAGAAATAGATGTGTAAGTACCCAGAATCAAACAGTAGGTATATCGCAATTAGAAATATATGCAATCAATTTGGAGAAAAATGAATCCGAACAGGAGATTATCATCTTGTCTGATAGCCGAGAAGCTCCGCGTTCCAATGTTATAAGATCCAACCTAGTTTGATAATGTCTGAACAAATTAAATGAGCTGCACAAGAAGAGTAAAGAGGCAAATGAAAAAGCAGATAGATTTGTTAAAGTAGGAACGGACCTTTTAACTCTTCTCTGGAATCGCCTACAGTACATAACACACTGAAAAGGATGTACGTGAAAAAATTAACTCAGTTACTTGAGTAATCTACAGGGGCTAAGAAGATCTACTGAATGTAACAACATCAGTAAAAACAATCTATGTCCTTCGTATGCGACCGTGAAAAATTAGACTGCAAGCTTCAAAAGAGGTAAATTTTTCATTGAAGATGATGACCGACCGGGAAGGCGGCCAGTTTCTGTGTCAGTCCCCGAAAATATGGATGCATATTTGATCAGACCGTCGAATTGGGCTAAAACGGATATCTGAAGCACTGAATATTTCATACGAACGCGTTCATCATATAGTTCACGTCAATTTGGACATGAGAAAAATTGCTGCAAAATGGATCCCCAAATGTTTGAATGTTGATCAAAAACGTGCAAGGGTTACTATCGATGACACTTGGATACATTTCTACGATCTAGAAACAAAGCAACAATCTATGGAATGGCGACACTCTGGTTCTCCAAGACCTAAGAAGTTTCGTGTCCAAAAATCTGTTGGAAAAGTTCTTGCTTCAGTTTTTTTGGATTGCCATGGAGTAATCATGACAGATTTTTTGGATAAGGGTAGAACAATTATTAGAGATGACTATTCGATATTACTGACCACTCTACGGGAAAAAATTGAAGAGAAAAAATGCGAAAAGCTATCCAAAGGTGTTTTGTTTTTGTAGGACAATGCCCCTGCACACAAATCTCATGTTAACATGCAAAAAAATTCGTGATTTAGGATTTGAATTGCTAGAACACCCCCCTTATTCGCCAGATTTGGCTCATTAATCTCTTTCATCAACTGAAAAAAGTTTGAAAGGTCGTAAATTTTCTTCCAAGGAGGTAATAAAAGCTGTGGAGGTCTGGTTTGGAGAGCAAGAAGAAACATTTTTTTAAAGGTCTAGAGACGTTGCAGGTTCGCTGTAATAAATGTATCCAATTAAGAGGAAAATATGTTAAGTAATAAAGTATTTCGACATTAAAATTTTGTTTGATTCTATAGTAGGCTAATAATTTTTCAATATATCCTCTACAGGAGAACGTTAGCTGTCATTTCTGCGATAGTTATAACACTTCTTGCCTTGTTTCTAGACGCCAGCAATCCTAATATACCAGATGATAGTATTTAATTGCAAGAAGGTGATGCACCCAACTTTGTGTACGCGATGTTCTCGAATTTTTAAAGCAATGTTTCTCTGCGAGGAGTATTTATAGGAGATCAACAGAGTGGATCCCAAGATCTCTACAACTTACACCTCCATATTTTTCCAATAAAGTACTTCAAAATCAAAAGGCTATGTAGATGAGAAAATCTAGAGAAAATACAAGACACAATCAGAGACTGCAGGAAGGAATATGGATTCGATTTAGCTGAAAAGTATTGTGAATTGAATAATTGTTGCAGTTCGTTTGTTATAAAATTATTTTCTGTATCAAAGATTACAACAACATTTGAAAATTAAGAATGTTTTCACGCTATTTATGAAATTGGCATTTGAAATTAAAAATTGGCCTATTCCAGGATTCTCAATATCAAATTAATTGTTGGCCAAATTGGAAATTTCATAACTAATGATTTAGATCGTCAGGTTAAGAGCTTTCGAGAAAAGTGAAAAAGACAAGAAACTATGACTATGTGGGCAAATTCTTCTTACTACATAAATTATTTCCCCTGAAAAAACTTATTAACATTAACAACTATAATCGTTGGTGAATAATGAAGAAAGCAATTGTTTCTTTTTGTTATCAAATATTCAGTTTTAAACAAACAGAATTTATCAATGAACACCATCAACAACCATAATATATCTCAACCTTACTGATAAACCTAACGCCTGTATTTGGCACGCCCGGTAATACAGAATTATCAAGAACCAAAAGAATCTGGTATTGGTTTCTGGTGTCGGCGCGTTAGACCTAAGAGCAGAGCGTGTCTGTTGAATTTTAAACTTGTTGTAGAGAGGTTCGTTATTTGTGTTGGACTGAAATGGTGTGAGATCGATGGTGTGGTTTACTGAGGATATATTATAATTTAAAAATTCATATTGAGAAGTAAGTTTCTTGCATAAATATTTGTCTATAATTTAATTCATAATTTCAATAAATTAAAAGTTATTCAGTGAATTTTGTTGTGTGATTAGGGCTGTTTTGTAAATAAAAATTTATAACTAAAAATTTCCTATCTCAACTTAAATACCGTCAATTTGATACAAAATATCAATTTTTCCTGCAGTACATACAAGTCAAGAAATTTGCATCTATTATAATCATTGTCGAAATATTTATTTTAAAGTAATATCTATTGAAAGTCAGCATAGATTTCAAACAATTACAAAATATCTTTTTTTGTTTCCTAAACGATTCAGATCTTTTTGTCCGATAATATTTATACATTATTGAATAAATATTCATTATATTTTAATATGCTGAAGAAAAGAGAATAGAAAAATATTGAGGTATATAAATAATAGTAATTTTGAATATACCACGAAAAGTGATATATTCAAAATAGTAATTTTGAATATACCACGAAAAGTGTTATATGGTAAAATATATGAGGTGGATGCTATAATAAAGTAAAGAAAAAAATACCTGCAACATCATCAGTTTATTATTTAATAAAAATGAAAAGCATAACGTAGGAAATTTATTTTCCCCCCTATTGATTCTGGAAATATTCTCATGAAAACAGGCAATTCAAGTTATATTCTCATTACATAACATAGCATCTTAAAGCAAAGATATTTCAATAAATAAGGTAAGGGTAGCGATTTCACTCCCTTACAATGAGAAGAAATGTTGAAAAAAAAGTTTTCGATTACTGAAAATTCACAATAAAACATGAAAACTATTTTATTCACCACCTTGTAGGGGTGATATTTCTGAACAAGTTGAGCTGAATAAATTTTATCGTAGAAAATATAAGATCACAATTTGACGCGGTCAATCACCTGTTGTCGCAGTAACTACTGGTAATATTTTCTCGAAAATTTAAATACCGAATTTTTATTTCAGTTAAAATATTTTGAGTGGTCTAAGACATTGAGTCTTCACTAATTTCAATTGTTTTGAAATTGTCAACAGTTACAGTATAAAAAAATGTATTTGATACAAAAAAAGTTATGTCAAAAATTACCATAATTTGTTTGAAAAAATTCGGAGGCCTTCTAAATTTTTGAAAATTCACGTGAGGTGCTTGAAAACTGGCGTCGAATTTCGGCCATCTCGACCATTGTAAGACTACTACCACAAACCACCTATTTTATAGACGTTTCACACAGACGATTCAAGGTTGAATCTTCATCAAAGTTTGACACAAAACGGGATAATTTAATGTTGGTATAGATTGTACAATTTCTCTTGATGATTCATTATCGTTTTTTGTGTCCCGTGTATGGTGTTAGTTGTTAATTACAATGTGTGTAATGTGTTTGTTCATAAGGACTTTTTAATAGATCGCTGCTGGCTATAAACAATACTAAATTAAAGCCAAGGGATTTATTATGAAGTTCAAGTAATGAAATTTAATAAAATTAGGTCTAATAAGTCAATAAATAACATTTAATTAGCTTTTTTGTAAGCAATATTATATTTATTTTTTATTATATTTTCTTGCAAGTTTCATTTTCAACTTATTAATACCACGTTTTGTTCAAGTTATTAGTATAATCAAAGGATTTTATATAATTATATAAATCCGATTTGTCTACTTACCATTTGAGGAAGTGCTCTTACAATAACTTCAATATTTTCATCTGATGAACTTCGAAATTCATTTTATTTATAATATTTACTAAAATTTTCATCTCTTGTATCACTGAATCTTGAAAATATACCATTTTGCGAAATATTATAAACAAAACCATGAATTGAAAAGTTCATTATTTCTGAGCTAGCAGTATTTAAATTTCTCGCCATTAATAGAATTTAAATTTGCCAGTCTTCTATAAAAGATGTCATACTTGTAGTTAATGGTCTGACCCTCAGTCGACGCCAATTTTGCTGAAACAAATCTTACCTTATCATGATTCATCTCAATAGAAGTAATCTGTATATAGTACTCGTGACAGATAAAGAAGAAATGCCCGTAAACCAGAAATATAGAGGTTTAGAATAAGCGTCAACATGCGTAAACATACTAATGCCATAAGCTGCCATTTGGATCTTACTTGCGGCGGAAAATTTGTAAATACGGTGATATATAGGCTTTAAACATTACTTTTAAACTTAAGTATTCTATATTTAACATTCAACCATCAAAAATTTCTTGACTCACTTTTGTTTCGGTCACCTTATTAGATCTTGATGAGACGGATGCTTGTTACAATAACAAGAATCGTATTTGGAATCGATTCCATTTTTATTTTGTTCCCTATCTCATAATTTGGTTATGTTAGGTTAGGCTGTTATGGCAGCTTTTGATATTTCGTAGAACATACTCTTATTCAATTACCCAATGGATAATCTATTCAAACAGAATTTAGGTGCTTATTAAGTACAAGATATTCCTGTCAAGAAGAATTTTATATTTCAATTTTCAAAAATTTCTTGAATGGCTTTTGTTTCGATCACTTTACTAGCAGTGGTGGATCTTGATGAGACGGGTGCTTGTTCCAATAACAATAATCTTATTTAAAATCGATTCCATTTTTATTTTGTTTCTTAACTCATAATTTGGTTAGGTTGATTTGCCAGCTTCAGATATTCAAACAGGATTTAAGTGTTTATTAAGTGCAAGAGATAAGATTTGACCTTAAAACAAAGTACCACTCTCATCAAGATCCACCACTTTAAGTAAGGTGATCGAAACGTTATACAAGTAATGTTCCATTTCATATGAGTTTTTCTTAGTTTTAATCCGAAATGGAGACCCCCTACTTCTTGAAAGTAATCGAGTTGTTCAATATATGCCCAGGGTAATAGATGGCCTTCCAGATCCTGGAAAAATTCAAAACTCACAATACAATTTCTGAGAATTTTAATCTTACGGCATGGATTTAATATTGCAAATACTTTTTGAATCGAATCGTAGGGTGGTTCTTTTAACATCCCAAAATGTGTTGAAGGTCCATCATAGAAGAAACAGTAACTGACACGTTGTACGTAATGTTGGCTTTTTCTTTTGCATTGAATGATTGTATAAAATGATAAGCTATTGAACCTTTTAATGCTATTACACGTTTTCACTGCATATGACAACGTTTTCACTGAGAAAAAAATGACAACTACAGTGTTCTTTAACTGACACTTATAAACTTAAACTGCGTAATCTGTTAAGTTGGAATTTCTGGAACCGTTGGCGATATTCATACTGAATATACTGTTTACACCACCACTACACCAACATTATCGATTACACTGGCCCGTTTCGATAACCAAAGTTATCGTCTTCAGAGACTGAACAACACAAGTGTGTTGTAATTAGAGTCTTCAGAGTCTATAAGTTTTACAGAGTGTAATCCTACCTCTCCCATGCCCATTATTTAAGATTTATCTTTATCACCAGATATTTGTCATCAACAGCTTCGTTTATGAATTTATTGAGTTGTTCTGGCGTAAAATATTCTGCTTTTTATCCTTTTAAGTTAACTCTTAATTGTTCCAAAAATAATTTTCGCATCATCTAAATATATATATATATATTTAATAATATAAGTAAGTAAATAGTGTAATTATATTAATAGATTACAGTTTAAATTGATAATAATTTCCGAGTAATTGATTTAGAAAGCTCTAGAGATTATTAAAATGAGCGAAAATTATATGGTAGATGATTGATTTACTAGAAAACTGCAATTCAAACATTAACCATTGAAAATATTAATTTTGTAGGTAATATTACGTTATTATGAATAAGATGATAAATTGAGTAAAAGATAAATATTAATAAAAATACAGATAAAAAGAAATAAACATTCGCAAATGCCATGAAATGAAAAATCATTAATGATTCTTTGAGAAGTATTGACAATCAAAAAAGTGAAAAAAATATTATCAATAACAATTCATTGTTATCACTTTCATAATCAAATATCTTCATCATCGGTATCGTCAGTGCTAAGGTTTATAATTATTTGATCCATAATTACATCTATTTCATATTTTAGAGAATTGAGTTTTCCATTTTAGTGTTGAAAAAGTGCTTTTTTGTAGCGCAAGGGGACAAAAGCTTGATTTTCAAGGAAAGTGTTGTTATGTTTATGTTTAATGAACATAAAATTGAACGACATTACGGTATTAAACATAAACAGACATGAAACCAATACGTCGGTGTGTGCCGCGAGAAAACAGTAGCTAAATTACAAGGTGAAATTGACGGACTATTTAACAAAACAAAAAATGTTAATGATTCTATTGTGCGAACTAGATATAGTTCAACCATTTTATAATGGAGACTTTGTTAACAAGTGAAAGAATTGGGCCTGGAAATGAAAAGTATATATGAATCTGTGAGTTTATCAAGTATGACAACGATACGAAGAGTAGATTTAGGAAACGATCTTATGAAGCAAGTAAAATCGACAGCTGGTCACTTTGGAATATTTTTCATTGCCACATATGAAAATAAAGACGTAGTTGATACTGTGCTATTGCTATTATTGAGCCGTGGTATAAATAATAGTTTTGAAATAACGGAAGAACTTGTTACAATGAATAGTATTGAAACCGCTACTACGGGTGCAGATTTATTAGAAAAATATCCGAGATTTTTGATCCGTACTTTGACTGGAATAAATTAATGGTCATAACTACATAATGGATTAGAATTCAGATTTAGGCAAAAAGTACTAGAATCTAATTAATCATTGCCGTTGAATATACTCGTACATTGCATCATTCATCAATCACAGAACATTCAAAGAACTTCTTATAGAAATAGAACAGTTGACGCACTTTTCGACGATCATTTTCCTAAAGAAAAAAAATTCCAGGACGCTGCAATTACTCAGCAAAAAATTTCAAAGACAGATTTACAGAATTTCACCGTAATAAAAATGAAATCTGCTTGTTCTAAAATCGTTTGTCAGTGGACGTTTCTACGGCACCAGAGATTTACAGCTAGAATTAATAAAATTACAATACCAAACGCAGATCTCTTTCGCAGGAAATCTTTACTAGATTATTATGCAGTGCTAGACTAGACTAGAATTTGAGGAAATAGAATAAAAATGACGACGGCATTTATAAGTACACATATTTGCGAACAAACATTTTCTACTTTAAAAACAGCTCAACCAGCAGCATTCCATGTTAAGGATAAACGTTACCTAAACAAATATAAAAAAATTATTTTCTAAAAAGCAGCATCAGATTCCACATTAATAAATCATGAGTATAGATTTTGTTTTTTTCTTTCAATTTTAACCCAAATTTATTATTTCGTTTATTTGAAGTATCAAAAATCTTTTGATTGTATTCAATTTAAAAGTTGATTAAAAATAACTAGATATTTTAAGGATCCCATAATAAATATTAAAACTTTACAAAAAACTTACAAATATTTTGAAAGAAAAACAGAATAAGCAAGAAATATTCATGAATTCATTGAAAATGTTGCGTTTATCAAATTGAAGATGCCCATAAAATAATATAAAGAATCCGGCCCGCGAGATGATATGTAATGTTGAATACGGCCCGCTCACAAAGAAAGGTTGGGCACCACTGGTATAGAGTTAGTTGTGAATAATGTCTTCAGTATGAATATTACCAATAGTTCCAGAAATTCCCACTTAAATCGAATTTCATGACATTATACATAATAAATATCATTTCAACTTTCGGTCTACTAGCATAAAGTTAATATTTAAAATAGAGGGAGGGAGCTATAGAAGCTTTTTCTAGTAGCATCCAACTGTTGATAGAGAGAAAGAGCATAAACAGGAAATGAAAAAGTTACCGATATGATCTGAGAAAACTTTACATGAGGAGAAGAAAAACTAAACTAGCAACAGTTGGTAACAATAAAAAAGTGCAGTGTTCTGGTCCTGGAAATATTTTAATGGATAAATATTGCGTGCTAATCGTCGGCGTTGCGTCCTCAACATGGATAACGTGTCGTTTCTATTTGACTTGTAACAATTTATTGTTGTCTTGTTTCATCATGATAACAGTGAAAAATTATGTTTCTCTGGCTTAAACATATGAAAGCTATGAGAAGAAAAACAATTTAGAGTATCCATAGAAAAACACAATTTTTCTTACAATGCTTCTACACACGGATGAAATTGTTACTATTTTCACGAAAATCAAGAATTTTAACTGCTTACAACCAACTTTATTATTATTATTATCATATATTATTACAATATTAATATATTATATATCTTATATATTAAAAAAATTGATGATTTCCATTCCGAGTCCGTTCAGGCGTTCTACCCAACCGATTTGCTTAATTTTTTTTTCAATGAAAGGTATTGATGCACAAATTAGCCATGAACCATCGGATTTGATCTAATTTTCACCATTCTCAAGTTATACTCAAATGCGATTTCCCCCTGTACATTACTTATGGGAGTTTTTCACATACACACGTTCTATCCTCAATATCTCAGGTTCTATTCAAGATAGAGACTTCGTTTTAATTTAAGAACACTCGCTGAAACACCTTCTTTCTTTTGAGTTTTTGAACACTTAAATCGGTTGAGTTGGAGAGGAGCTAGGCGCGGACATTCAATGTGCAGTTATGGATTTTTGTAGGTTTTTGGCAATTTTTCTACATTCAAAGATCTATATCTCAGGTTCTAATATACCTACAGAGTTCGTTCTTTTCTATTATAATGATTTCTGATACTTATTTAATGGATTTGATGCGAGCGAAGCCGCGGGTAAAAGCTAGTATTATTATAATAAATAAAAAAATAAACATTAAAACTACCAATAATCCACATGCTTTCATTGTATTGCTTTCATGGTTCTATTTTATGTTATACATACACTTTTAAACTATTTTTTTAAATTTTCTCAATACTTTCATCGCTTCCCACTCTCATATCAAATCAATTTTTGATTAAAATTTGCTATATTTTAAAAAAGTAATATTTGATGCAGGGCGACTCATATTTGAGTTGAGTTGACACTGTACTTATCTTTTTCTCATTTTCAAGTGACGCTTTTAACTCAATTATAGTGTAAAGGCACACGATAGAAGAATATATAAACAAATTAACCCAGTTTTTCATCAGATTCGTCTCCGCTGTTCTACTTTGGAAAATAACAAAGATAAACAATTTTGTATTGATATGAATAATGTATGTTGAAATTTAGAATGTATCTTTCGTTTAGCTTTAACATGGCACGGCTAAAACATTTGTGATAACTAGTACGCGTTTTCTTTTCAATTTCATTTGTATTTATCATACGTGCTTCTGTTGCAGGAAATAAATTTATGTAATGAGGTGGTGAACATTTAAAGGTAATATACTTCTAAATAAACTAAAGAATGTCGTATCGAAATACCTTGCAACCTCTATACTAGTTCCTTGGAATTTTCCCGTGATTAACAGAATGACATAAATCTTGTTCAGCCTGACCAAATTTACATATAATCAGATTATCTGCCATTTCTGTAGATATTGTAATTGTGACAGAAAATTTAATTTTTTCTCAAACAATTAAAGGGTACAATAATCAAAAGCAGTATCTATTTTTTAAAACTATGTATTTGTTAATTTGAGAAATATTTAAAAAGTAGCCAAATCTCTCTAAAAATTGAAAAAATAAGAACAAAAAATTATTTATCAACAAATTATAAACCTCCCTAAAGTATCAATAGACTGCACAGATTTCGGTTTTTTTTTGTTGAATAGGTGCTCATATGATAAAAAAGCTTTGTTTCAATTTCTACTATGGAACGTTAATTAGTCACGAAATATTTCCATGTTATACTTTCCAAGAGCTGTACACATTCAAATTAAGATTAAGGCTGATGGAACTGTTTTGATCCTGCAATATGTGATTCAAGTCATGACTCACCATTTTGTTATACCCTGATAGTTGAGGTTTGTCTCTTCCCTAAATTTGAAGGAAACTTGTTTTGATTGGAAAAAATAACTACATTAATAATGAATTATTTTGTATTACTTACGATAGGTACTTTCGCAATTTTTAAATTAATTGAACAAGGAATTTTGCCTTGCTTATGTACAATAGTTTATACATGATGTGTCATATCATTAAATACAAACTAAATAAATAAATAAAAGCAATTAAGTACTTACTCCTAAACTTATGTAAGTTAACTATAACAAATAAGAAATAAAACAAAAACGTTAGAAAGTTAATAAATACAATCTTTATTGTATAAATATGGCTTCATGATTAATGTACATTTACAGTTCCTTTTATATCAAGAGCTGTCAATTAATTCATGTATCTTGGTCTATTCCATATATAACTTTTTAGATCAGTCTTGAATCTTTTTTATATATTTTTTCATATTATCGGGTAAGTTTTTATATAAAATGGTGCCTGAGTACAAATAACTTCTCGTTCCATGTTTGTGTTGTATGTGTGTAATGGGTGTAACATACTTTTATTTTTTTCTAGTTTCATAGCTATGTGTTCGACCCTGTAATTTACCTCTATTTGAGTAATATCTTAAGTTGATGTGTATAATAAATTTGTCAGATATCTAATACTAACGCTTCGGTGAAAAGTTTATCAATGGGATACCTATGATGCTTGTTCAGAAGTAATTATAGTGTTTTGAAACACCTCCCGAGCCTATGATTCCATAACTTGCATGTGATTGCACTAAACTCCGATAAACCATAAATTCCTTTTTTTTATTCAAGAACTCAACAATTTTATAATTTCATAGGATGCTTCTAAATTTTTTTGTTACGTAGTCCTCATCAGATTTTCATCTGAAAGAACGATTTAACATTATTCCCAAATATCTAATTGTTTTTTTGAAATTCAACGAGAATAATCTGTTTTCTAATAATCTCGATTTTCCAGATAATTTTCGAAAAATCTATAGGCTGAACACGATTTCCTAAGGTTTCTTGTGGAATGGAAGATTTACGGTGTCGAATGCCTCTTCCAAATCAAGAAATATCCCTATTACCTATTTATGCATTCGTAAATAGTGTAGTGCATGTTGAGTTGACTTATGATTTCTAAATGCAAATTGAGAGTTTGAAAGTAAATTACGTTTTTCCAAGAATTTGTTCACACGTTCACATGTAATCTCCTTCAAGAACAATACAATCATTCCAACGCTTCTCTAACTTCTCGATGCCATGTTTGTAGAAGGATTAGTCTTTTGCCTAAGAATTGGCTTCAGTTTCAACAATTACTTTTACATTTGAGCTCAATTTCGTACCGGCGAATTTTTTTTTAAATCAGCCAATAGCCAGTATTCATTGGGAGCCAGATCTGGACTATACGGTTGATAAGGATGCCAGTCGAATACTGACACCATAACCTTCCCTTCAGATGAGGATCGCTTTGATTTGATTCCTTATTGAAGTGATGGATCCATGTTTCCTCTATTGTTACATATCGACACAAAAAATCTGATTTATTACGTGTAATTACGGCCATACACTGCTCTGAATAATGAACACGTTGTTGTTTTTGATCGACTGTAAATAATCGTGGCACCCACTTGGAAAAACGCTTTTTTCTCATAGTCGAATGTTCATGTATAATTGTGAAAACACTGACTTGGGATATCTTTATGGCCTCAGCTATCCCACACAATTTCAATTACGATCAGATATAACTCATTTGTGGACTTTTCTGATGTTTTCTGGAGTAACCACCTCATTTGAACGACCAAAGCGTCCACCATGATCGGTGTCTGTACGACTACGTTTAAATGCATCAAATGGTTCTTTCCAATGGATCAGAGTCCATATAAAACTTTTGAAGCCATTCCTGAGCTTGTACAGTATTTTTTTTCCATCATGAACCAATAAAAAATTAACAGACGAAATTGTTTTGAATACATTGTTTTAAAATAACAAAAGTAGCTTCACTTAAATGGCAATCACTGACTTATAGAAATTTCATGAAATTTTACACATAGTCTTTTGAAAGTTGGTACGTAATAAATGTCATATGGATTGGACAAAGGAAGCGCCATCTGTGTGTCAGTCACACGACTTATTGAGTGATATACTACGTAGTCGAATAATAGTATGGTGTATAATAATCTTAGGGTAGGTACGAAGTTTGTTCTGAATCATTGCCAACATCTTTGATTGCATCGTAAACTTATATCAATTTTCAGTTAACTTTCCTTTGTTTTAGTGTAAGGTTTCTTCACATCCTCGCATTGTAGGATGCGATACATGTTAAAACATTGAATTAAAGTTATGTTAAATTCCTATAATAATAGCATTTTCTCGTTGATTTTCATGCTCTCGTCTTGGGCATTCAAACATATCAAAAATAACCCTTCGACATTGGATACGTACACGTCAACACCAAGTCAAGTCTAGTTGGAAACTGTCACATACGAAGCAGTTTCTAAGATTATTCTTCTACCTTCCCTGTTTCATAAGCTTGATATCTCAAGTAATCAACTACTATATGATTTGTAATGTAAAAGTTTGCATGTATATAATTCCTTCATTCAATAAACATAACAGGTACTCAAGCTTCTGGTAAATATGCAAGATGATCTGATATAGAATTCATGGACCTGGTTCATGTACTTAGTGTGATTCGTTCCAGTAAAATTAAATATGGTGAAATGTAGCGTATACACTAGATTGCGATTTAAACTCATTCACGAAAAGATTCTGTTGAATCAGGCTGTTGTATCGTAACATTTTCAAAAGAATAATTTTTAGTATTATCAAACGATCTTAATAATATTTATAATTTTATAGCAGTAAATATATAATTACGTTTTGCAATTCTAATTATTTTTGACATTTTTGCATGGATAATCGCTTTCTGAATAAATAATTACCATAAAAAATACTCGAGGATATCACGATATGCTAATTTATATAATATTTTTCGCCATATTGTCTAAATATTATTAAGTGTATAATTAATTTGATTGAAGCATTCCAAATATAATTCACAAACGACAATTAAAAAATGCGACTCAAAACCACTTACTATTTGTAAATTTCTGTTGAAACGAAACAAATTTTTGAAAAAAATTATTACGTGCAATAAGAGGTGGATGACGTAATACATTACTGTAGGAAAGAGATTCTTACTAAAGAAGCTTCACAAATAGTTGCAAAGCCCGTGTTGACGTTTAGGGTATGGAAATGGTGGGAGAATACTGTTTTCCATGAGCTGTTCAAACTATTTTTCTTGATATGTTGAATTGTCCAAAAAAGGAGGGTAAAGTTTGTAACATTTCCACGGTAATTGAACTGCAAAAATCGAAAATTGTATGTCATGTTTATATTGTTGACAAAACTTTGAGGTGGGATGTTATTGTTGCCAAACATGAAAAAATATCATATTTTAATAATTAATGGCATGTTATTGAGTAAGAGTAGACAAAAAATGTTAGTCTCAAAAAAACATTTCAGGCTTCACGTTAAACAAGCCGTGGGAACAAAGACTTTCTTGCAATTTTTGCTTACGAGCAACCAATGAAAATTTGCAAAAAAAGTTACTGGAAAACAACAATTCATCAAACTAAGATAGATGAAAATCATTATATGCTTTTGATTGAAAACGGTGGAACAATGATCGATGATAAAACCCCTATAAGCTCTGATTTGTTAACTGCATTAATCACCATTTGTATGACCTCAAAATACAATAATTGAGCTATTTATTGTAATTCTTCTTCTAATCCTGTACTATTCCAATTTAATATACTGGATTCGAGTTCTCAATTAATCCAGGAAATATTATTTTTTCTACGATGTTAAGATTATGTCCATTGCTCCAGGTATGGTTTGAAAGACAGTTGGAATGAACAGTAATCTGGATAACTTCTCGTAAGTTGGCTTCAGATTTTGTCAAATTGGTGATATTTAGCTTCTTGTTATCAATCTCAATATTCTGCGAAGCTAAACGTATCCATTTACTGAAATGGTTAATACCTATTAGACAATTATCTGTCTCCTTACTTCACGTCTTCTTTAGAAGACACGCTGAACGCTTATATTGTTATTCCTTGTTCAATGTTGACCATTTAGATGCAATACCCTATACAGCTTTAGTGAAAATTATAGATATTTGGTAGAGCCAGAGATTAATTGCCATTATTACTATTGTAACAAATACTGTTGGAACTTTCGAAAAACTGAAAACCGAAATATTTATATAACGTCGTCTGGGCAAATCAACTAAATTACAATTGTTAATCAAAATATTGGCTTTCATTCAACAATTGCAATTGTTTTTTCCTGTGGAATTGTGCTTTTTACCTAAAATGTGGAAAACAGAATCCATGCAATTATTAAAAAACATATTAAATATATGGTTCCGATGCATTTGTGCCCCCCCCCCCAACTGTATTTTCTCAACAACTGATGCGATTGAAGTAGACGATTAGAAAAAAATGATTAGAATTGATTGAGGCATTTTCATTTATCACGATAGAATTTATCTAATTAATAGAATATGTTATTGATAACCGTTCAAAATTTATCATGTCTTGAACATATTAGTAAACATTTACTTTAGTAAGCTGCAATATCAGCTATGTATTTGTATTAATAATAAAAAACAAAATATGACTCCCATTGATAATAGCTATTACACTATATGAATGTTTTTGAGAATGAATTATATTATATTATATTAGTTATAAGGATATTAAGGATTCTTAGAGATAAAAATGGATAGAATTTTTAATTGTTGAAGTTGAGTCATTTTCACTTTAAAAACCCATTTATTGGGACGAATCGGTCTCCGGTTCAACATCCTTTTTCTTTCATTATATTGTAATACCTGTCCTGTGTAAATTTTCCACTATCTCCAACCTTTTTTCCTTCTTGATGCCATTGCAACATAGCTTTTGTTACTACTACTAATTCTTGCGTCTGTACAAGTCGCAGTTCAGTTTATTTTTTTCAGGTATTCTTTTATTCTTAACATTTCTTCATACATTTTCATGATCGTGATTGTTTCTATAGCATACGAGGATGTATTTATATCTAATAAGCCTAGACCAGTTCCATGCATAAACAAAATATTGCGTTACCATAGCAACGAACAATAACTTATTAGAAGTGTCAGTGTAAAGTTTGCATTAAAAAAGTAAACCAGAGTTACGCAATAAATTAAAAAAAGGATGTTCACCGAAATTGTGAAAGTCGAAAAATTGGAGTATCGAGTCATCATCAAGTAACCTGTATTTAAAAGGGTTAAGAGGGAAGCAGATTTACGAAAATATGCTTAATACCATTGGTTAGGTTAGGTCCTTCGTATACGACCGTGAAAAATTGAACTGCAAGCTTCAAAAGAGATAAATTTTCCATTGAAGATGATGACCGATCGGGAAGGCCAGTTTCTGTGTCAGGCTCCGCAAATATCGATGCAGTTCATGACATGATTTTATCAGTACGTCAAATTGGGCTACAACGGATATATGAAGCACTGAATATTTCATACGAACGCGTTCATCATATAGTGCATGTCAATTTGGCATGAGAAAAATTGCTGCAAATTGGATCCCCAAATGTTTGAATGTTGATCAAAACCGTACAAGGATAGAAGCATCGCGTTCGATCTGTGCTCGATTTGAAAACGATCTAGACTTTTTAAACCGAATTCTTACTATGGATGAGACTTGAGTACATTTCTACGATCCAGAAACAAAGCAACAATCGATGGAATGGCGACACCCTGGTTCTCTAAGACCTAAGAAGTTTCGTGTCCAAAAATCTGCTGGAAAAGTTATTGCTTCAGTTTTTTGGGATTACCATGGAGTAATCATGATTGATTTTTTAAATAAAGGCAAAACAATAACTGGAGATTACTATTCGACCTTACCGACCACTCTACGGGAAAAAATTGAAGATAAAAGACGCGAAAAGCTATCCAAAGGTGTTTTGTTATTGCAGGACATCGCCCCTGCACACAAATCTCATGTTACCATGCAAAAAATTCGTGATTTAGGATTTGAATTACTAGAACACCCCCTTATTCACTAGATTTGGCTCCGTCCGACTATCATCTATTTCCTCAACTGAAAAAAAAGTTAATAGGTCGTAAACTTTCTTCCAAGGAGGAGGTAATAAAAGCTGTGGAGGTCTGGTTTGCAGAGCAAGCTGCAATAAATGGATCCAATTAAGAGGAGAATATGTTGAGTAGTAAAATATTTTGACATGGAAATTTTTTTTTGGTTCTGTAGTAGGCTAAGAATTTTTCAATATATCCTCGTACACTCCAAATATAGAATCACCCCTATTAGTGAAAATTTATTCGTCCCAATCGTCACAGTTCTGCAACAACCTCTTACAAACATTGATAACTGAAATCTACGGGTCGTGTTAATGTTAAGCACTTTATTTATGGAATTCTCCGTCACCAATTCATGATTTCATATTGGGATTTAACTTCTGCATCATAGGAATGCTGATATTCATTTTCAAATAAACTATACTAAGAGCCTAAGAGACTTTGCGTTGGCTAGGCGTTGGAACGCGAGCACGGACGTTTGAGTTTATAAATCACAGTTCGTAATCTGTTTAATTTATGTTGAATGCGAATAAGGGCGCCAACGTGGGCGCCAGCTTAAAAGTTTATAAATTGACCTTTAAGATGGGTTTATAAACTTTTACGTTCGCATTAGCGCTGACGTCTCGCTGGCGTTGGCTAGGCGTTGGTACGCGAGCGGGGGCGCTTCTGTTGATAACGGTCGTCAATTTATAAACTTTTAGGCTCGCGTTCGCGCTGGAGCCCTCGTTCGCGTTCAATATAAATTAAACAGATTACGAACTGTGATTTATAAACTCAAACGCCTGCACTTGCGTTTCAACGCCTAGTCAATGTAGACATAACGCCAACGAGAGTTCAGCGCAAGTACGAACGTAGAGTTTATAAATCCAACTTAAATCACACACAAAATTATGAATTGACCTTTGGAATTAGCTTGCTGTTCCACTCAAGCCGAAAACAAATATTTTGAAATTAAGAGAATTGAAAATTAAAAATCCCTCGGTGTATGATGAATATTCCTAAGCCAGTATAAGTAAAAATAATAACCTGGCCTGTATATAATCCTGAAAAAATTCCTATTTAATGCTTCATCTACAAGATAAGAAAAATAATTCTCACAAACTCTTCTTTTAATACATCGTTGTAAATGATTAAGAAAACTCCTGACTTAATTAGTCATTTTTTATATTGAACAATTACACAAGTTTTTTTGATTTGATTTGATTACTTATCATTATTTAGTTGTGTTGATATTGCAGTGTCTTAGACAACATAATATTTGGGTTGTAATAAAGACATGAATCACATATGTTGCCCGTTTCATTACTACATTACTATTACACACATTGTATAAGTGGTTGGGGGCATTATCATCATCAATTAGTAATTTTCGTAAAGATCGTAAAAAATTGTTTTATTTTTTATGTAGTTTTAAAATAATTCTATTTGTTCCAGATCTACAAAAATTGAATTATGAATCTTATATCTGTGATATTCACCATATTTGTTCAATTCTGTGTATGCGAAATCCATAGAGGAGGTATACTTTATCCCAAAAACACCGAAACTAGACAAGTCGTTCCTTTAGATGGTTTATGGTATTTCATAGCACCCAATACTACAAATCCGTTTATAGGATTTGAAAATCATTGGTACAAAAGAAGTCTTAAAGAGGTAAAAATAAATACTAAAATTAATATAACAACCCAAAATTTTTACTTGTAATAAATAAAACAGAAAAATATTATACTCTATTATCTTGAAGGAAGATCAAATTCATTGTAATTCGTCATTATCATGACAAGAAGATTTTTATTAAATTAAATCTGGATTAATTTTAACTTAACAATCTTTGAAAACACTAATGACAGAAGATGTTGCATACTTTTTTCAAACATACAACGTGGGTTAATGCCTTGTCAATTTAATACATTTAATTTGTTTAACATTGTAAAAACATGTTAATAACAAGAATTACAATCCATCTCACAATTTCGCCGCTTTTTCAGCCCAATTGCTATGACTTAATGGTCCAACTGTTTACCGACCACAATATTTTTCCATATTCAAAGTATAAAATACTTTTTGTTCAATATTGTGTCTTTTTGACATAGATGATAATATTTTCTACAGTTTATAACAAATAAGCTGAGTAGGTCCCTTACAACTGCAAGTAATCACTTCCACTTATTTTAGCTTCAAATTGAAGTCACTCTTTTAGGAATCTAAGATTTTCATGACTTCCTTTGAATATTCAAAAAACATCGGATCCAGAACTGCTATCATTTCAGCTCACTCAGTTTGCTGGCAATATGTCTGCATCGAGAATTTGTCTCGGAGATTACATATTCATTCATGTAAGTGAATCCAAAATACAGAAAAGAATCTATTTCCAACTTTGCATTTCTTGCGTTTTCTGTTACTGCTACCGGTAATTTTATGAAAATATTATGTGAGCGAGTTTTACACTGTTTAGGAGGAATTGTTTCCACAGTATATCTCTACTAATTATTGGTATTTCAGTCTTAACAATCTGATCCATTTAGCCCATATTGAAAACAGGAAACCCAAAAAATGAGCTGTGATTACAGTCATCCTACTAAATACGGTCCACAAGATTTTTACTTCCATCGTTAATACGAGATTAAAAAGTATACGGAATCATTTTGGAGAATGACAATATGGATTTAGGCCCGGAAGATCAGCAATAAATGCTATTTATATTTTAAATCAAATTATAGAAAAAATGTCACATTCTATTGAAAGACATACTACTAAAAGATATGTAAAAATTGCAGGTCCCAAAAAAATTAATAGCGGTCACCAGAATGATGACCACAAAGTATAAATTACATGTAATTACGAGGGAAGCCGAAACTGAGGGATACTTTCTTGAAGATTGTGCAGGAAGTTAGTAAAAAGGGACTAGAACTAAATGGAGGGAAGACCAAGTATATGGACTTGAAAATAAAAGAAAACATAAGGTGCCATACAAAAGGTTATAGCGATAGGATATTTTAAATCCTTTAGAGTAAACAACCATAATGAATGAGGAGAGTAAATTATTCAAAGAAACCAAGCAGGCTACCGAGCATATCAAAAATTCCGGCATCTAATGCTATGCAAAAAATCAGTAAACGTACTGAAATGAAAATATACAGAACAGCAATAAGGTCAACAGTAACCTATGGAAACGATAAATCTAACAAAAGCTGATGAAGAAAAATTTCGAAAAAAAAGTGATAAGAAGAATATATGGGCCAAAAAAGTTAGATGAAGGACAATATAGAATCCTTATGAACGTTTAAACTACAGAAATAGTAAATTAAGAGATATACGATGGTTGGGATACATAAAACGAGTGGAAAATGTAAAAAAAGTAACAGAATGAAAGCTGTTAGGACACCGGCTTAAAGAAAGACCCAAAAGCCAATAGAAAAGTCAAGTATCAATTGATCTGAACAAAGTGAAAGTCTGCATATGGTGGAGTAATACCCTGGATACGAAAACATGATAAACATAGCGGAAAAAGTGAAAACATGCAATGAAGCTCGGTATAAAAATATTAAAATGGTTAGAACGTGGATTCATTCACCACAAGAAATGGAGAGCTTTTGATTGAGCGGTTACGATTTCTATTGGAATATACAACCAATTATATATTATAAGTAATCAGTTTTGAGTTCAATTTTTCATCTCAGCTGTTTTCATTTTTATAATAATAATAGTGATAATATATAATTAGAACAAACTGATTAATTAGGTACTTACCAAGGTAGTCATATCCCCTTGTCTTAATATCACCTTATTCCACGTATTTCTTGATCAATTTCGGGATCGCATGGTCTTGTTTCAACATAGTTCTCTGCACCAGATTTTTCTGATTTTTCAAAATCATCATTCCAATTCGTTTTCGAATACAATCTATTGGAAATAAGAATTGCTAGTAGTATTCTTCCTGTTTCCAATCTGTGTGATGAGTTTCCTGTTGCATCAGCTACTGTATTTAATAAATACCATCTTAAAATAGCAACAATACATACCAAGATACCTCAAGAAAATCGTTATCTTCGCAAGGAGTCTGCGTAAACAACTGTTCTAATTGCAGTGTTAATATTACTATATACAAATAAGACAATGTTAGTTATATTATTAAAACTTGGTGAATAAAGCAAGTTAATGTTTAATATGCAGAATTTTATAATAAGACTGTGTGTTTTTATTCTGCACACAGTCCGATGATTACCGATGTCTATCTACATTTCCACGGAATGGCTAATTATTTTATCCGCAGTTAGATTGCTTTGCCAAATGACATTTTAAATTTGACTTTTGATCTGTTGTGCGAGTGGCTTTTTCTGTAAACTGAAAAATAAATACTAACTGAGTTTTACCGTGGTTGTCGGAAAAATAGCGTATACGAGTACATTTGTTGAAAATTCGATTTCACACTTGTTTGCTTAAACAACTCGTCAACGGCTTGTGACTAAATTTTGTGTGAAATCTTCTGTTTTCAAAACTTGTTATACAATATTCTATTATACGCATGCTCTGTTATTAATTCAATTTTTATTCATGTGAACTTGAATTAAAAATATCACTTTTAATGTTAGTCATAAAACGCCTTCAACAAATAATGTTTCGTTTTTTGCTTGTAGCTGGTGTAGTGTATTTTTAAATTTGAAAAAAAAAGATCCTCAAAGAAAAGTGAATTTACTAAAAACTATTTGAATTCCCGGGATTGAACCACCATTATTTATAGTTTAAATTTAATGCTGAAAATAAGCTCATGCGCGTTATTGTTGAAAAATGATTGTTAATTAAAAACTATCGTGGAACTATATTAAAAATTAAATTAATATGAATAATTTGTTCACAATTACTTTTTTTCGAAATCGGTAGTCAAACATGATTTTATTGCCGATTGATTATCGATAGTAATCGGCATTGAAATCTCTTTTTAGTGCTTAGACACTGAACTGTCATCCGATTCCTGTTCGATAGCAGTCAACTAGCTTAACATTACGAATAATTCAATATTAAGAATAACAAGAAATAAGATTTGTATGCTAATTTTTAAAAAATAATCATATTATTCAGCTGTGTAACTCGGCACTCATAACCTATTCTGCTCGCCTCAATTCCAAATATTTTACGTTTCCTATGAAATTTTATAAATAATGAAATATTCCAACTGTTTATAAATAATCAATAAACAGATCGACGAAAAACAATTTTCAATAAATGCCTTTTATTGACATAAGGTGATTTATCGAGGAGAAAATTATTTATTGTGATTTTTCTTATTAACTATAAGCAAAGTATTTATACTTTTGAAACTTTTACGACACAATCTTGTTTTATATGTAAATAACAAGGGGTTCTCGTAGCAAACCACAATTATTTAAATAATCTTTTAGTTTAGAATCTTCTTCTTCTTCTTGTAGTAGGACGAGGTCCTGTCAGGTCTGTCATCTGCCCTCTTGTGACGCCGATGTTCAGCTATCGTACCAGCGTTTTGGGGGCTACCGTCTTGTGTCTGGTTTCTGTGTACTCCCAGTTCTCTTAAGGTATCTGTGTTGGGTATTCTATCGTGGAGTGTGGTACCCTTTATTGTTCGTAATATCTTCATCTCTGCTGTTCTCATTTTTCTCATTGTTTGTGTTGTGTCTGCCCTTGTTTCTGCGGCATAGGTTAGTATGGGTCTGATACAGGTCTTGTAGATTCGCGTCTTACTTTCTAAGCTCATATATTTATTTCTCCATATAATGTCCTGTAAATATCCCGATATTCTAGTTGCTTTCTTGATCTGCTTATCTACCTCGTCCGTTATGTTTCTGCTGCTCGTTGTTTCTACGCCCAAGTAGTTGAAAGTCATTACTTGCTCTATAATGCGCTCATTTACTACCAACTTGCATCTTATTGGGTCTTTGGATATTACCATGCTTTGTGTTTTCTCGCATAAGATTTGCATGTTAAGTCTCTGTGCCGTCAGGTTAAATTTATGAAGGAGGCGTAGTAGATCGTCTTCATTTTCAGCTATAAGTATAGCGTCATCTGCGTAGCAAAGGATTCTCAGGCGACGGTTATTCATTTCGAATCCTGAATTAACTTCGTTAGTTTAGAATGATGAAGAAAAAGAAAAGTTTACTAATTAACAATCGTCAAGTTTGTTTATAAATTCAAGAAAAACTTCAACGGGAATAGATTCTCTAAAGTTTATATCAAACGATAATTTTTGAAAAAAATTTATTTAAAGTACATTAACTTTGGCAAATTTAGATTGAGACAAGGTAGCCTGGTCTGGTCTTCTGGTATCTGGTATCTGGTCTTCACCACATTTGTTAACTACGGCATCATGTATTTGTTTCCAATAAATAGTACATTTCCCATCATCCTTTCTAACCGCCAGTACTTATTATTGGAAATCTTTTGGAAGTTCAGATTCTACTTCAGATTGTATACAACATGTAGATATTTTTATCGAGAGTTTCCTTATTGGTGCTAACTATAGCGTATTCTATAGGGCATCGAATCTCCCTCATTTTGACCTTGATATAGCTGACAAAATCTCAAGGATATAGAGTGCAATTATTTTGGTCTTCAAAACCAACAGAATGTAGTTATGAGCAAGGAGTAATTTCACACTTACCATGACTACTGATACCTTTGTGTCTTATGAAATAGTGGACGTTGTTTTGCTTTTAGGAAAATTTGCTTTTATTAATGAAAGTTATTTATAGATACTATTAATTGCCCAAAATCAATCGATTCATTAATAAATAAATTAATAGGAGTGAATAAAATTGTTTCGCCAAGTTATTTATATTAGTGATGGTCTTTATAACGTTTTATGTTTTAGGTTGATTATTTTGAACTACATTTAATGCCAGTACCTGCTAGCTATAATGATATAACGACTGATAAAAAAATTAGAGATCACGTAGGGTTAGTATGGTACGATAGATCCTTTTTTGTTCCTACAAGTTGGCAATCTGAACGAGTGTGGCTAAGATTTGGTTCAATATCATATGCTGCGCAAGTGGTAAGTACAATTTTTTTGTTTGAAATATTAAAGTTTCCGGGAAAACTATACGAGGTGTAGCAATTGAGTTTCGAAATTTACAAATAAAAACAAGCAAATACTCATAATTCTATTATCACAATGATCTCAATGTTGCTCCAACGAGTCGAAGTATCATTAGTTATCGTCTGTGGTTAATCCGAGTATAATCATAGTTATGGCTCCTTTGACCTCCTTCACGCTCCAATGATGAGCTATTTTTAGGTGTTATTTCCTGTTATGAAATAAAAAAAATCGTTAGAGGCAATATCAGGACTATGGGGTGGGTGTGGTATTGATGAAATGCCTTTTTTTGCAAAACAACTCTTGCAAAATCAATGCGGAATGAGCCGGTGTGTTAAAGAGTGCACTACTCCCTGAAAGCGGATCAGTGCGGTATTGGTAAGA